>NW_016108118.1:369283-370598 GCF_001604975.1 Cebus imitator | reverse complement strand
TATGCAAATGTGTGTAACAACTTTACTCAAAATAGCCAAAACCTGGAGGCAACCCAGATGCCTTGTAATAGGTAAATAGTTAAACAAAAACTGAGCTACACCCACAACATGGAATACTATTCTGCAATAAAAAGGATCGGGGCCGGGCATGGTGGCTCACGCCTGTAATCCCAGCACGTTAGGAGGCCGAGACAGGTGGATCATGAGGTCAGGAGGTCACAACCAGCCTGGCCGAAATGGTGAAACCTCGTCTCTACTAAAAATACAAAAATTAGGCATGATGGCAGGTGCCCGTAATTCCAGCTACTCAGGAGGCTGAGGCAGAGAATTACTTGAACCCAAGAGGTGGAGGTTGTAGGGAGCCAAGATCACACAACTGCACTCCAGCCTGGGTGACAGAGGGAGACTCAGTTTCATAAATAAATAAATGGGATCAAACCATTGATGCACACAACTTGGTTGAGTCTCTAGTGTATTATGCTGAAAAAATGCAACAGTCTCAAACAGTTGTACACTATGCAATTTATATAACATGCTTGAAACAACAAAATTATGAAAATAGAGAACAGATTAGTTGTTAGCAAGGGGCTAGGGATGGGGAGAGGAGAGGAAAAGGGAAGAAGGAGGTGGATGTGGATATAAAAGAGCAACATGAGGGATCTTCCTGATGTGGTGGTGAATGCACGACCCTGCATATGTGATCTAACTGCATAAAAATCAATACATACATAAGTACGAGTGAAATGGGAGATCTGATGACTGGTGGATTGTTTTAACGTCAGAATGCTGGCCGAGATACTGAACTACAGTTTGCAAGACGTTGCCACTATGGAAAACTAGTAAAAAGTATAGGGGTATCAGTCTGTATTATTTTTCATAACTGCATGCAAGTCCACAATTATCTTAAACTGAAAAGTTAACTTAAAAAAAACACCAGCTTCATAGACTTTATGTGAGCATCAAATGAGATAGTATGTAGGGAAGAAAAGTCACTCATCTAATGTTTATTGATGCCTCTCATCTGTCCAGACAGTGTGAATGCTGAGCGTATAGCAGGGAGCACGGTTCACACTATAGTAGAAAGTTTATTATGGTAGAGTGTCACACAAAAGCAAATTGATACTTTTTAAATTTGTAATTGAAATTGGTTTAATCACAACCACTCAGAACAGTACCATGCACCTGTCCCTTTATGTAATGAAAATATACTCAGAGAGATGGCAAGATATGCCCAGGTACCAGGTAGAACCAGAGGCAGAAATCAAACCCAGAATGGAGCCCAGGTTGTGGCTCATCACCTCTAAATTCAGTGCCT
>NW_016108118.1:366298-367257 GCF_001604975.1 Cebus imitator | reverse complement strand
GGAAGGGGTCAGTTCTCTAGTATTCTTGCTGCATGTCTTCTAGGGTGGTCATACAGGAGGAAGCTTAGGCAGTCATAGTAGTGGCTTTTTTTTCTGCATAAGAAGCAATTTGGCTTAGGGATGGTGTGTAATCTTTAAAATGTATTTAAGCTGACAATTAGAAAATGATCTATTCAAAGCAAAGAGGCTTACTGATAAATCCTAATTCAGTTGATTACAACAAATATTTCCTAAGCACTTCCTATATGCTGGAAATCAGAGTGTTTAAGATAAATTTATTATAAATACTGAACTCAGATTGAGAATAAAAAGTGACAAATACTTATAGGACAACACAGGCAACATTATAAACATATGTAATGTTCTGAAGTAACACAGAGAAGGGCATAATTAACTCTGCAAGAGTTAGGAAGAGGTTCACAGAAAAGGGCCTAGAGAGTAGGGATTTTCAAGATGTAAAGGAATAGAGGAGATGATGTGGAAAGAGGAAGAACCTCTCAAAACAAGAAAACAGGACTGGGCATGAGGGGCTCACACCTGTAATCCCAACACTTTGAGAGGCTGAGGCAGGACCATCGCTTGAGCCCAGGAATTCATGACCAGACTGAGCAACACAGCAAGAACAGTTTCTACTTAAGTAAGCCTAATATTTTAAAGAAGACAACAGAATAAACAAGAAGCACTGAGGCATGAGACAACATGGCATGTAAAAGACAGTAGAGTAGAACTAGTGACGTAATTTCTAATGTCTCCAAATGATGAAAATAGCATGCAGCTCTTAAAGGGCATGGTGGCGCATGCCTGTAATTCCAGCTACTGAGGAGGCTGAGGCAGGGGAATCGCCTGAATCTGGGAGGCAGAGGTTGCAGTGAGCAGATTGCATTCCAGCCTGGGCAACAGGAGTGAAACTCTGTCTCATGATGGGGAGGGTGGGGAAGTAAGGCAGAATGAATCAAGTA
>NW_016108118.1:363491-364560 GCF_001604975.1 Cebus imitator | reverse complement strand
TAAAATAAAAATGTATAACTATGAAAGTTAAAAAAAAAAAAAAAAACCTGACATCAGAAAGTGAATTTGGTGACCTCAGTCTTTGGTGGAAGTTCCTAGTGTATGAAATGGAACTGAAGAGAAAAGGCCTTGGTTTCCATGCTGGAGGTAGGGAACCAGTGAAAGGCTAAGTATCAGAGAATCTGTAATTCAGAGAAATCACCGTTGGTAACCTGGAGGGTGAATTTGAATAGAATGAGACTGGAGGAAGGAGGAAGGCAGTAATGGTACAGGTGAAGAAAAACATAGGTAGAACTTGGCCAGTAATTCAAAAAGGTGAGAGGAGGGGCCATAGAGAGGGAAACGTGGGATTATGACCAGGTTTCAGGCTGGAACAAGACAAATAGCAGACTCATCCAATATTGAAAATAGAGTCACAGGAGCCTACTTTAGTGGAGGGAGTTAACAGGGTATTCTAGGATAGGATAAGTTTGAGATTTCTTGACATATCTGAGTAGAAAATTCTTGGAAGCATCAAGATACACCAGAGCTCAGTGAGGGAAAGAAGATAGGGAGTGTGGAGTCATCAGCTTGCAGATGATGGCTGAAGCCATCCTCCCACTTCAGGAGAGAAGCACCCGAGCAAAGGGCTGAGACTCCTGGAGAACACCAACATTCCCAAGTGAGCTGAAAGAGAATTCAGAGGAGGGGCAGAGGAAAACTTAAATAAGTGAATGTGCTGTTGGAGAACATTGTGATTCAGGGCTTGATCTTTGGAGGCTAACTGCCTGAATGATTGTTTTCTTTTCTGTAAATGAGAGTAAAATTTTCTACCCATGCATGGGAAAAAATCCTCCACAAACTAGAAACAGGAAGGAACTTCATCAGCGTGATAAAAAGCATCTGTGAAAATCTAGCAGTTAACAGATTTGATGGTGCAAGACAAAATGCTTTTCCCTAAGATTGAGAACAGGACAAGGATGGCCATGTTGAGCAGGTCTATTCACCTTTGGTTCTGGTCAGGACAACTAGGTGATCGATATATAAAAGGATCCAGGTTAGAAAGGAAGAAGTAAAACTGTCTTACTTC
>NW_016108118.1:359013-362123 GCF_001604975.1 Cebus imitator | reverse complement strand
TTGAGCTCAGGAGTTTGAGGTTGCAGTAAGCTATGATTGCACCATGCAACACAATAAGACCCTGTCTCAAAAAAAAAATTGATTAATTGAAAACTAATTGAAATTTTGGAAAGAAACCATTACACTTAAAGTCAATTGATACCCTATCTTTTTGATAATAGACATCCTAACAGGTGTGGGGTAATATCTCATTGTCATTTCAATTTGTATTTTCCTGATGATTACTAATGTCAAGCATTTTTTTGTGTATTTTCAGCCATTCATATGTCTTATGTCTTTTTATTTTTTTGTTACTTGTGTTCTTGTTATCTAGTTGTTTGAGTTCATTGAATATTTTCGATATTAACTCCCTGTCAGATGTATGATCCCCAAATATTTTCTCCCATTCTGTAGATTGTTTCTTTATTCTATTGATTGTTTCCTGTGCTGCATTTAAGCTTTTAGTTTGATGAAAGCCCATTTGTCTATGTTTACTTCTGTTCCCTGTGCTTTTGGGGTCATATCCATAAAATCTTTGCTAGACTAATGTCAAGAAGCTTTTCAGCTCTTACATTTAAGCATTTAACCAATTTCAAGTTGATTTTTATATATGGGGTGAGATAGAGGTGCAATTTCATTCTTTTGCATGTGGATATTAGGTTTTCCCAACAGTATTTTCTGAATAGAGTATCTTTCTATTGCATGTTCTTGACATGTTTGTGGAAGATTCGTTCATTGTAAATCCATGGATTCATTTCTGGGCTCTCTATTTTGTTCCAGTGGTTGATAATGTCTATCTTTGTCCTTAAAAAGTTGAACTCTGCTTAGGAAATGACGTGTTAAAAAAAAGGAAAAGGAAAAAAGAAAAAACGTTAAACTCATAGAAGCAGAGAGTAGAATGGTTGTTACCCAGGGCTGGGTGTGGGGAAAGAATGAGGCAGATGTTGGAGAAATTATGGGGAGAATGAGGCAGATGTTAGTCTTAAACTCCTGGACTCAAGCAGTACTCCAGCCTTGGCCTCCCAAAGTGCTGGGATTACAAACATGAACCACTGTGTCCAACCATGAATAGACTTTTCAACAAATGGTGGTGAGGCAATTGGATATTCACGTACAAATAAATTAATTTGTGTCCCTGCCTAACACCATACACAAAAATTAACTGAAAATGGATCACAGACCTAAATGTTAAAAACAAAAACAGACGTCCGTGGTCCTTGTCACTCGCCGCAGAGTCTGGCGCCCAGGAAGAGGTGGTTGAAAGGAAAAACGAACTTGCAGCTCTCCGGCTTCCGAGTTGTTGGAGGAAGGGGGCGGTGAGCAAGAAGAATCCACTGCACCCCGGTTCTCAGCGACTCTCCTGCGGACCTCCTCGCGACGTACCCGCCGCCGCTGTTGGCTGGAGCATTTGACATTGTGCAGCAAAGAAATGGTTATGGAGAAGCCCAGTCCGCTGCTGGTAGGGTGGGAGTTTGTGAGGCAATATTATACTTTGCTGAATAAATCTCCAGAATATTTACACAGATTTTATGGCAGGAATTCTTTCTATGTTCATAGTGGAGTAGATGCTACTGGAAAGCCCCAAGAGGCTGTTTATGGCCAAAATGATATACACCACAAAGTATTATCTCTGAACTTCAGTGAATGTCATACTAAAATTCGTCTTGTGGATGCTCATGCAACCTTGAGTAATGGAGTAGTTGTCCAGGTCATGGGTTTGCTGTCTAAAAGTGGACAACCAGAAAGGAAGTTTATGCAAACCTTTGTTCTGGCTCCTGAAGGATCTGTTCCAAATAAATTCTATGTTCATAATGATATGTTTCATTATGAAGATAAAGTGTTTGGTGATTCTGAGCCTGAACTTGATGAAGCATCAGAAGATGAAGTAGAAGAGGAACAAGAAGAAAGACAACCATCTCCTGAACCTATGCAAGAAAATGCAAACAGTGGTTACTACGAAGTTCACCCTGTGACTAATGGCATAGAGGAGCCTTTGGAAGAATCCTCTCATGAACCTGAACCTGAGCCAGAATCTGAAACAAAGACTGAAGGGCTGAAACCACAAGTGGAGGAGAAGAACTTAGAAGAATTAGAGGAGAAGTCTGCTACTCCTCCTCCAGCAGAACCTGTTTCTCTGCCACAAGAACCACCAAAGGCTTTCTCCTGGGCTTCAGTGACCGGTAAAAACCTGCCTCCTAGTGGTACTCTTTCTTTCTCTGGAATTCCACCCCATGTTAAAGCACCAGTCTCACAGCCAAGAGTTGAAACTAAACCAGAAGTTCAATCTCAGCCACCTCGTGTGCGTGAACAGCGACCTAGAGAGCGAACTGGTTTCCCTCCTAGAGGACCAAGACCAGGCAGAGGAGATATGGAACAGAATGACTCTGACAACCATAGAATAATTCGCTGTCCAGATAGTCATCAACTTTTTGTTGGTAACTTGCCACATGATATTGATGAAAATGAACTGAAAGAATTCTTCATGAGTTTTGGAAACGTTGTGGAACTTCGCATCAATACCAAGGGTGTTGGGGGAAATCTTCCAAATTTTGGCTTTGTGGTTTTTGATGACTCTGAACCAGTTCAGAGAATCTTAATTGTGAAACCGATTACGTTTCAAGGACAAGTTTAAATGTGGAAGAGAAAAAAAACAAGAGCTGCAAGAGAGCGAGAAACCAGAGGTGGTGGTGATGATCGCGGGGATATTAAGCGCAATAATTGAGGTCCTGGTGGTCCACGTGGAGTTGTGGGTGGCGGAATGATGTGTGATCGTGATGGAAGAGGACCTCTTCCAAGGGGTGGCATGGCACAGAAACTTGGCTCTGGAAGAGGAACCGGGCAAATAGAAGGCCGCTTCACAGGACAGCGTCGCTGAAGCTCCACTGTTGGCAGAGTCTTGACAGTGGTACAATATTCATCGTGTTTGCAGTCTTGTTAATTTGATTTTTTGTCTTTGGAATGTGACACAGCCTTTTTGATCATTTCTTTGATGTGAAAAGCATCTTTTGGTTATCAGTTAAATTGAGGTGGACATTATTTCCCCAGTTTCACAACAGGATTCACATTGTTAATTTATAAATCTAGACTTGGAGAATTAAGGACTGAGAACTGACCATATTTTAAACTATCTA
>NW_016108118.1:356880-358378 GCF_001604975.1 Cebus imitator | reverse complement strand
AGGGATGGCTGGCTGCTCAACACACTCCTCCTCCTCCCCTTTTTCCTTTCTTTAAGCTGTGTACAGTGATAATTGTCTTTACTGTATTTTTGTTCTCTGGTAATGTAATAAGCATGATGGTGCCTTCTATTAATACATCATTCCAGTCTTGCTGGTAATTTTGTACAGTGTAGTGTATGAATTGCTGTGCTGCAAAGCCACACAGCTGCAAAATGTTGAAAAATCATCAAAATGTATAAAAATTGCAGTATCTTTAAAATCAGTAAAATGGACTAGCATATTATTTATCTTGTTCTTCAGTTAACAACTTTGTGTTCTCTATGGGAGGGAGGGAGTCCTGTGTGTTTGTGGGGAGAGGGAAGGAGGAAGTCAATTATTTGAGTAAGTGTCTAGTTGACTTTTCTCTTGGCTAGAATGTGGACGTGAAACGTATCACTTCAGCATTGATATGTATCACTTCAGCACTTGGAAAAGTCAGTCAGCTCGATGTACATTTTTAGTGACATTTTAATAGCAGTCAGATTCCATAAATGGCAAGTAAGCCTGAAGCGAGGATACTGCAATTTTCAGAGAAAAGAGCAGCAGCTCTTAAGTGTTTGCATTTTCTATTTGAGGGGCAGGGAACTGTCATTCATTTTGCACAATTCTTGAACTGATGTCAGCACCCGAGTGCCTCCTGAATTTAAGTCTGGGATGACATCTTTTACTTTTACATGAATCCTTAAACAATTCTGTGAGCAAAGTTTGTAGCTGCTGAATTATTATCTGTCTTTATAGCAAGTTCCAGTAAACCACAAGTATGGCAAACCTTATCCAACTTTATGCTTGGAGCAATCAGTAAATACCAGTTTCTGATGTTTCAGGCAGGAAGTGAGGTAAGTAAGTGTGACCACATAAAGCTTCTCATTAGCATGGAAGACTTCTCCATTCTATCTTTGTAAAACAAACAAGATGTGCACTTGACATAGTAGCAAATTTGTTCTGAATTTTGCAACTGTTTGCTATTTAGTAAACTAGCAAATGATGGATGTATTTTGTTTTTTATGTACTGGGTAATATGAGTAAAATCTGTCCTTTTTTCCCCTTTGAATGAGGTCTTCCATGTTTGAGGAAAAGTCTTGCACTATTGGATATATTTTGGGGATGCAGATTTTCATCGTTTCCATTTTGGGGGCTTAAGGATTCTTTTTTGTTTGTTTGTTTGAAACAGTTTTATACTTTCTGATATATAGTACTTGAAATTCTTACCAGAAAATTACTTTGGAGTTTTGAAGCCTTTATTAATACTACTTTCAAAGAAGCAGCTATTTTATTGTCAATGTTTTTCCCCCCAAGCATATTTTCCTCTATTCTTCTATTTATATTTCCCATTTTTTATATATACACATATATAAAATTTCCAATTCAGGATATTGCCCTGCCATCCATGAAAACTGTTCTGGCACCAAAAGTAATGACAAATGTTAAGTGTAATAGAAAAGTAGAGCAAAGAGCCATT
>NW_016108118.1:353635-355645 GCF_001604975.1 Cebus imitator | reverse complement strand
GAAAACGTATGTTCACACAAAGACTTGTAGGTGAATGTTCACAACACCACCATTCACAAGAACCAAAAATGGAGACAAGCCAAATGCCCATCAACTGACGAAGGAATTAAAATGTGGGGTATACAAAGGAATACTATTCAGCAATCAAACATAAGTTTTGAGGCATGCTACCACAGTGATCAACCTCAATAATACAATGCTTTATGAAAGAAGCCAGATGCAAAAGAATGCACATTACATGATTTAGTTTATATGAAATGTCCAGAACAGCCTAATATAGAGATAGAAAGCAGCTTACTGGTTGAATAGGGCTGGGAATGAGACTGAAAAGTGACTGAGATGGGCACAAGTTTCTTTCTGAAATGATAAAATGTTCTTAAACTAGATTTTGGTGATGGTTATGTAATTCTGTAAATATACTAAATATACTAAAAATCATTGAATTAGACCAAGCACAGTGGCTCACACCTCTAATCTCAGCACTTTGGGAGGCCATAGCATGAAGATCACTTGAGCCCAGGAGTTCAAGAACAACCTGGGAAACATAAGGAGATTCCATCTCTACAAATAATTTAAAAAGTTAAGCAGGTGTAGTGACACAAGCCTGTAGTCTCAGGTACTGGCGAACCTCAGGCAGGAGGATCAAATGATCCTATGAGGTTGAGGCTGCAGTGAGCCATGATTGCATCACTGCACTCCAGCATTGGTATCAGAGTGATACCCTGTCTGACACACACACACACACACACACACACACATACACACACACACACACACACACACATCATTGAATTGTACTCTAAAATGGGTAAATTTTAGTATGTGAATTACACCTCTATAAAGCTATTAATTTTTTTATTGCATTTTAGGTTTTGGGGTGAAGAACATGCAAGATTGTTGCATAGGTACACACATGGGAGTGTGATTTGCTGCATTCCTCCCCATCACCTATATCTGGCATTTCTCCCCATGCTATCTCTCCGTAACTCCCCACTCCCCATTGTCCCTCCCCTATTTCCCCCCAACAGACACCAGTGTGTTATGCTCTCCTCCCTGTGTCCATGTGTTTTCATTGTTCAACACCCACCTATGAGTGAAAACATGCAGTGTTTCATTTTCTGTTCTTGTGTTAGTTTGCTGAGAATGATGGTTTCCAGGTTCATCCATGTCCCTACAAAGGACACAAACTCATCATTTTTGATGGCTGCATAATATTCCATGGTGTGTATGTGCCACATTTTCCCTGTTCAGTCTATCATCAATGGGCATTTGGGTTGGTTCCAGGTCTTTGCTATTGTAAACAGTGCTGCAGGGAACATTCATGTGCACGTGTCCTTATAGTAGAATGATTTATAATCCTTTGGATATATACCCAGTAATGGGATTGCTGGGTCAAATGAAATTTCTATTTCTAAGTCTTTGAGGAACCGCCACACTGTCTTCCACAATGGTTGAACTAATTTAAACTCCCACCAACAGTGTAAAAGTGTTCCTATTTCTCCGCATCCTCTCCAGCATCTGTTGTCTCCAGATTTTTTAATGATTGCCATTCTAACTGGCATGAGATGGTATCTCAATTTAGTTTTGATTTGCATTTCTCTAATGACCAGTGATGATGAGCATTTTTTCATATGTTTGTTGGCCTCAAATATGTCTTCTTTTGTAAAATGTCTGTTCATATCCTTCACCCACTTTTGAATGGGTGTTGGTTTTTTTCTTGTAAATTCATTTTAGTTCTTTGTAGATTCTGGATATTAGTCCTTTGTCAGACGGGTAGATTGCAAAATTTTTTTTACATTCTTTGGTTGCTGATTCACTTTAATGACTGTTTCTTTTGCTGTGCAGAAGCTGTGGAGTTTGATTAGGTCCCATTTGTCTATTTTGGCTTTTGTTGTCAATGCTTTTGGTGTTTGGGTCGTGAAGTCCTTACCTACGCCTGTCCTGAATGGTTTTGCCTAGATTTTCTTCTAGGGTTTTTATGGTGTTAGGTCTTATGTTTAAGTCTTTAAT
>NW_016108118.1:349267-351851 GCF_001604975.1 Cebus imitator | reverse complement strand
TTTCACTGTATTTGCCCAGGCTGGAGTGCAGTGACGCAATCTAAACTCACCACACTCTCCGCCTCCCAGGTTCAAGCGATTCTCCTGCCTCAGCCTCCCAAGTAGCTAGGATTACGGGCTCCTGCCATGGTGCCTGGCTAATTTTTTGAATTTTTAGTACAAATGAGGTTTCACCATTTGTCCAGGCTGGTCTCAAAGTCGGGACATCAGGCAGTCCACCCACCTTGGCCTCCCAAATTGCTGGGATTACAGGTGTGAGCCAGCACACCATGCCGTTTTTTAAGTTTTAAAATTATAATATTTACCCTTAGCACCAAGATTGTAGTCTCAAAATTCCATTGCCCAACAAAATAAAACAAGTCTTCCAGGAGAAAGTGCTGATTCCAGGTGTAGGCCAGATATGTTTAATGAGCCTAGAACTATTGAAGTATGTAAATAAAACAGCCCATTATTTTGAAAAATGGTGAACAGAAGAAATCATATCACTAATTGGTCTTTCTATGTAAATTGTACAACTGGATAACATAAGTTATAAGAAGCAGCATCTCTTTTTATATTTACTTTTTTTTTCTTCATTCAAGGCCCTTCATAGGATAGCAGTATCTTTTTCTGGAAGTATGGCAGCTCGTAAATGAAGACTGAATGATACAGCCATACCTTCATTGTTCGATCGATAATGGATCAATGGCCATTAATATCACCAATTAAAAAAATAATAAGGATGGTCAGAGAGTACACACCTCTTACCAGAAGAAACTAGCACAGTCTTTTTGCCCTGACCCCTAAGCCCAGCCTGAATCAGACCAAGTCTTCAGATCAAACTACTAATATATAAAACCCAGGACAAAGGGAAGAGCAAGTTAATCAACATAACAAAGTCACAATTAGCAAAATTAACAGTATGAAAAACAGTATAATGAGAATACACTCAGCATAATACAAACTACAGGAAAATGGCCTGATTTATTCAATAAATGAACTGCAAGGGACAAAAGAGAGCACAAAGAGGGAAGCTTTCAGGATCAAAAAAACCCAAGAAGTGAATCAAACAATCCAAAACAGAGACTTTATTTGGATCCTGATTCACACAAACAATAAATACATGAAATTACTGGAAATTTGAAGCTAGCAGGAGAGTTGACAATATTAAAGTGCAATGGTGTGAGATGGTTAGTTGATGATGGCATTGGAATTATATTTTTAAAAGAGTTTTTGTCTCCAGGCACAGTGGTTCACATCTATAATCTCAGTACTGTTGGAGGTCAAGGGGGGAAGATCCTTTGAATCCAGGAATTCTAGACCAGCCCGGGCAACATAGCAAGACCCTGTCTCTACTAAAATACAAATAAAAAAAATCAGCTGGGCATGGTGGTGTGGGTCTGTAGTTCCAGCTACTCAGGAAGTTGAGGTAGGAGAGGCCACAGTTAACCAAGATCATGCCACTGAACACCAGCCTGGGTGACAGAGACCTTGTCTTGAAAGAACAAACAAGAATCCGTATCTTTTACAGACATATATCAAGTCATTCAGGAAGGAAATTATATGATGTGTGGGATGCTATAAAATCAAGGGAGGAAGAGGAGAAGCATGTAGGAGTATACATGTAACAAGATTGGCCATGAGATAACAAATATCTGAATCTGCTGCTGAGTAGGTGAAAGCTCACTACCCTAGCCTCTTGTTCAAAATGCTCTAGAATGGAAAGTTTGTCTAAAAATCCACCTCATGGATTTGTAACAAGCTTTGAATAAGATCATGTATACAGAGTGCTTTATCACCACGGCTTGCAGGTAGTCAGAACACAAACATTTTTAGTTTTGCATAGTCCCTGTCCATTAATCACACCCAAAAAACTAAGTTGTTCACGGCAAGAGCTCCGGCCCATGGACCTTTGTTCATTGGTGGTAATTTATTGGAATTTGAGGTTTAGAATGAGGAAATGCCAGCCTTCAAAGCCCCAGGCCTACTATGAAATAGCAAAGCCAACAGTCCCAAATGTCTTCCTAGCACACCTAGTGAGTAGGACCACTTTTCTCTCACCTTGTAGGCACACTTGAGTTCATTTATTCACTATTTTTCATTCATTTCTTATTTGCCATGTATTGGGTGCTAGGGACCCATAATACAGTGGACCCATAATTGACTGGAAGCATCACTTTCAAAGCATCATTTCAGGATGAGTATTGAATCTATGTTTTCATTCAGCACATTAGAAACACGTTTCTTATAGGAGCTACTGTTGGACATTCCAGAGTGAATGTGAGTATATGCTGTGAAGAGACATATCTCATTTTATAACTAAAACGTAGCTGTCTAACAGAATGCTTGTTGATGTGTGCATTCAACTTACAGAATTAAATTGATGTGTGTATGCAGCAGTTTAAAAACCCTTTCAGTGCAGAATCTAAAAACAGATATTTCCTGCAAAATCCCGGCTTATAGAAAATAGCAAGAAAACTGCGTCTAAAACACAGAAGAAACGTATCTTTAAAAGTGCTCTGCTGTGTGTTCGTTCAACTAAGAGAATTCAATCATTGTTTTGATTTATTAGGTTAGAAAAAGGTTTCTTTTTTTTATTTTATTT
>NW_016108118.1:339354-347978 GCF_001604975.1 Cebus imitator | reverse complement strand
CTATCTAACAGAATGCTTGTCAATGTGTGAATTCAACTTACAGAGTTAAACTGATGTGTGTATGCAGCAGTTTAAAAACGTTTTCTGTGGAGAATCTAAAAACAGACATTTCCAGCAAAATCCTATTTTATACAAAAGAGCAGGAAGACTGCCTTTAAAGCACAGAAATTTTGTATCTTTAAAACTGTTCTGCTGTCTGTTCATTCAACTAAGATAATTCAACCTCTGTTTTGATTTATTAGGTTAGAATCACATTTCTTATAGGAGCTAGATTTGGAAATTCCATAGTGAATGTCAGTATATACTGTAAAGAGAAATATCTCACCATAAAGACTGAAACAAAGCTATCTAACAGAATAATTGCCAATGTGAGCATTCAACTTACAGAGTTTAACTGATGTGTGTATGCGGCAGTTTAAAAACCCTCTCTGCGGAGAATCTAAAAACAGACATTTCCAGCAAAATCCCAGCTTAAACAAAATAGCAGGAAGATTGCATGTGAAACACAGAAGACACGTATCTTTGAAACTGCTCTGCTGTGTATTCATTCAACTAAGAGAATTCAATCTATGTTTGATTCAGGTTAGAAACACATTTTTTATAGGAGCTCAATTTGGACATTCTAGAGTGAATGTGATTATATGCTGTAAAGAGAAATATCTCACCTTAATAACTAAAATGAAGCTATCTAACACAATGCTTGTCAATGTGTGCATTCAACTTACTGAGTTAAACTGATGTGTGTATGCAGCAGTTGAAAACCCCTTTCTGTGGAGAGTCTAAAAATAGTCATTTCCAGCAAAATCCTGGCATATACGAAATAGCAGTAAGACTGTCTAAAACACAGACGAAACGTATCTTTGAAAGTGCTCTGCTGTGTGTTTGTTCAACTAAGAGAATTGAACCTATGTTTTGATTCAGCAGATTAGAAACACATTTCTTATAGGAGCCAGATTTGGGCATTCCAGAGTGAAGGTGAGTATATGCTACATAGAGATATATCTCTGCTTACAGCTAAACAAAGCTATCTAACTCAATGCTTTTCAATGTGCCCATGACCCCTTGAGGGACTACACTGGTGTCCTTCAACTGATGTGTATTTGACCTACTGAGGATTCTTGTCAAAAGACACATTGAGTGAGCCAGTGATTCCGTATTTATAGTAGACACTCAGGGAATGCCAGTGTTTACGGGTCATGATTGGGATTTACAGGACCAAGTCTCTGTAGTGTTCTTTGGAAGTAAGAATTGTAGATGTAGGGTCTGCATGTCAAGAGTATAGTCTGGATATGGTCTTCATTTTTCTCCCTAACCACTTTCATAAGATCATTCAAACACACTGGCAATATACATGGAAACAGACAGTTAGTTCCTAAATTGACTTTTTCTGAATGACTCATTTAGTTGACTCTTGTTTTTCTAGGGACAGATTAAATGGTATGCAGTTAGCCACATGATGAAATCACAGAGGGCTTAATATGAAGGATTAAAATCACAGCAATTTTAAGAAAACATTAGCTTATATATAGTATCATGTCACTCTGTTGAGAATTATTTGGTACATACTCTAGCTTGGGAATGCTCCTTGATCTCGGCTGTCCAAGTAATTTTTGGGAGCAGGGCCTGCTGTCTCTTCCAGTCTCTAAGGAACAGTGGTCTGCAGATGGGAATGGCAACATCTACACAGAGGCTGTGCTGTGATTGCTGGAGGCTTCTAACACTTTGGCTGCAAACACTCAGGTACTTACAGTTCTTGTAAAATATCTGTATGTGTTCCTTCAAATGGTAAATGCATTCTGACCTATGGGATGCAAACTGCACCTGAATTAGTTTATAATGGTGTTTTCTGTGGCTTTTTAATTGGTTTTGCCTTAACTATGACTTAGCAGCTGTGAGACTTTTTCCTCTGCTCTTCTTTTGCTGCTGAAAAATTCTTTCTTTAAATGAACACAAGTGCATCTGCATACATGTGGGCAAACAATGTGTGTAGTATGCTCCCAAGATTAGCATTTCAGCTAAAAGGCCATATTTGATAAGTTATGAAAATATACAGGCTGTGAGTAAATCCTAATGATGGGCAGTTGTGTAAGGATATATATTGTATACTAAATTTGATACTTTCTTTCTCCTATGGCAAAAATGTTCAGAAAATTCTGTGGTCCAATAGATTATTAATGAAAAGTAGATAATTTTGCAAACATTTAACTTAAGTAATCATGTTTGAGAGAGCAGATTCATTTTTATTATTAATTACACAGATATTGTTTGGATTTCTTTTTTTTTTTCCCCAGAGAACCAGAGGAGGAAAACAGCTTCATTCCTGAAGGAGAAAAACATGAGGTTGGAATAAGTAAATCACATTTTCACAGCCTTACCTTTGAGAAGTTTTCTTTCTTAAAATTGTTCCCTCATATCCGTCTCCTGTTTTCTGATGCTTTCTTTTCTCAGCCTTTGTATGGCAAGAAAGAGTTCCTAGAGAGAGAAGACAAAGATGGTTTGTGTTGCAAAAGAAGCCCAGAGCTGAAGATTGAAGAACTGAATGTGCCACTTGCAAGGGAACTGGAGACAATGAAAATCTTGTCAAGTAAGTTGGATGCTCACACTTGATCTTGACGGGATGAAGGTTCCATGTTTATGATTCGCTCATCACAGAAAACATGTGAAACATAATGGCAGGGTAGGGCCTTTATTAAAGTATGACTTAGTGGAATCACTACTTCAGAAACAGATTTCATCCACCAATTAACCTCCCACACATGGTTACACTCTGGGTTTAGGTGTCAATGAAGAGTAACAATCTGCACTTTTAACAGAGGGAATGATTTGTCTCTTGACAAGGAACGTTGACAAAGTCCTCAGTATACAGGCGATTAACATGATTTGATCTAAACACTTTACACCAAGAAATATTATGTTTTCTGTCAAAACAATAAAGTGACTAAGCTCTGTTGGCATTTTGTGCTTGGCTTTCTTGGTGGTACTCAGCGGCATGCCAGGACATCCATCTCAGGATTGGAATAGCCCGGAAAAGCTTCTGAGATGCTCTCTCCACCTGATCTGCCCCCATGGGATGCCAGTTCCACGTGTTACCACCTTTGCCTCACGCTGGGATTGCTGCTCTTTCTTTCTCAACTGTCAGGATCCTGCGCTGCTTGTTGCGGGGCTCACGTCACAGTGACCGCCTGCATGGATTGGGGAACCGTCTCAGCGGCTTGGCAAAGCTGGGGCTCTCTGCGGTAGTGCCTTCTTCATCAGCAGTGCAGAGAAGCAGGGGTCCCTGGACTTGGAGACCAAGGCAGGGTCCCTTGGTGGGTGGCCCATATGGAAGGCGGGCACGGAGCTCACGGAGCAGGGGAATGTTCTGACATGCTCCTCGAGGATCTCAGGCCCATGTTTCTGGGGTCCGCAGACCCCTGCCACACCTCATCAGACTGAATCTCCAGCCCGATGGGACCCGACCTGGGCCCACGCCTTCCAAGCCATCCAGGATGCAATGCGGAGGGCAGTCCCGAGTGGCCACCTCAGGATCTCAAGCGACCTCCTCCTCCAGCCGATCCGATCAGGAAAGCCGATAAGAAGTATCTGATTCCTGAGCTGCGTGGCAGACAGCCTCCTTCCCCGGGACCGCCCCGGGCACCGCCTCCAGCCTTGTCCTGTGGGGCTGCAGCCTGAGAGCGCCGACATAGCGGTCCACCATCAGGGCACCCCAATGCGCATGCGCAAGCGGCTGTCACAAGCACGAGCGTGGAGCGGGGCCTCGCGTCACAGTGACGGCCACCGTGTCCTGGGGAGCCGTCTCAGCGCTTGGCAAAGCAGGGGCCCACTGCGGCAGTGCTTTGGCGTTGGGCGACGGCCCCCCAACTCAAGGCGATCGTCGCCACGGTCCCGCGATTTCCGGAGTCCGGCTTGGCGGAACCAGAATGAGAAATGGTCCAGCGGAGCTTCAGGGATGCCCAGAGTGATCGATTCCCAAGGATCCCCTAGATGCTTCAGGCCTGCCCAGACAGTGTTGGGGTGCGCCTCCTTGAAAGCTGTCCCTGCTGGAATTTCCAGGTATGGTCAGCCTGTGTGCGGCGGGGCTGCTCTATCCCCGAGGGGCTTCCCGGCAGAGAGCAGAACCCCACAGCCTCAGGAGCTGCCTGCAACTGTTGGATGATGTCTCCGTGTGTGTGTGTGTGTGTATGTGTGTGCGTGCGTGTGTGTGTGTGTGTGTTTCTTTCCGCCCTTTATGGACAGCAGTGCTGAGAAGCAGTGGATCCCTGGGCTTTGAGACCAAGGCAGAATCTCCAGCCCCATGTGATCAGATCCCTGCCCACGCTGTCGGATCCTGAATCCAATGGGAAATTCAGTCCAGAATGCCCACCTTAGGGTCTGAAGTGCCCTCCTCCTCCAACTGACCCCATCAGGAAATTCGGCTCAAGCTACTTCTTCATACCTCTGCCCAGAACAAAAGTCCGACCAAAACTATGACCTTCAAGGAGCCACAGGAATGAAAAACAGGATAGTGGACCAGGCCCAGCATTGCTTGGGGTAAAGACAAGCCCATCCAGTACGTATCCTCAAAGGAAGAGTACCAGTAAAACAATAGAGGCATGCCAGACCCCAGAGCATATCCTTTTGGCTGAGAAGCCTCCTGAGTCCCCACACTGGGAGAACAGGGCAGTCTGCTTGCGACCCGAAGCTTCCATTTATGAGCTAGTCCTAATTCTGGCCCCACTTCCTCTTCCTAAGCAGTATCACAGTGTCCTGCTGACCCTGTTGTATGAAGCTATAGTGAAGACAGCCACGTCAGGGCCTCTGCCTAGCCAAGACCTCACTGAGTGTGACAACTGGAAAAAACTGATCATCTTCCAGGATGCAGGGAATGGTGTCTGCTGCCCAGACCTAGTCAAGTTGTTGGGTTCAGTACTGCCAGAAACAACTGACCCAGACCCACAACCTGACAGGGACAGCTGTGCCATCTCTGCAATCCAGGCACACAGGGCTGCCCTTAATTTCCTGAGCCAGCCCACCCAACCAGAGCTACCCAAGATAAGGGGAAAGTAGAGGCAGGGCCCTTCATTTAAACAAATACTCCCAAGACAATGGGTCCGCTGTGCCGGCCTGTGACTAGATGTGGACATGGGACCCCATTTGCCCCGCTGGGTGCTGCAGGTCAACACACCAAGCCCAACTTCCCTGGGCACCTTATGCACAAAGGCACACAGAGTCAGGCACCCATCACGACATGAGCCGATGCAAACAGCCAGGCCAGAGAACAGGACCCATTCTTCAGGGTTGAGGGAAAAGTGAGGATCAGCAAGATACCAGCTCTCCAAGATGAGTTCACTTAGAAGCCTTTTAGGGACTTTACACCCCTACACCCTAAAACTGGATGGTTTTGGAGTGTAACTGCTGCTAGAGAGTTTATTGTTCTCATTTCTCCATGCTCCTAGGGTGCTACCTAGGGCAACTCCGGTAAGTGGCTGAAACGTGGTTAGTGGGGAAAGGTGAGTGGCTCCCTGTGTTTGTTTTTCCATTGAAGAAAGAATCATTTTTTATTTACTAAGATCCTTTTAGAAGAGTGGTTACATGTGGGTATAAAGAGGCATTTTTCAGGGGTGAGGGCTGTGCTGCAAGGGGTCCATGGGTGTATAGTTATACAATGAATATGCCTTCCATTGCAAAATCCTGATTGTTTAAGTAGAGAGTTACCAACGACTTTAGGGGGTCTATATAAGCGTACACACTGCCTAAATGGAGCGGCTTGGAAGACTTGACAGTTTTCGGAGTTTGGCTGAGTCCTGAAACTGTAAGGTATAGTTGCATTGATAGGGAAGTAGGTGCCCCAGATGCAGACCTGAAGATACATTGTGTTGAAAGCAAATTGGGGCTTGGAGAATTAACTCTGTATTCATGGTTATGGGGCGGTGCATGGACTTGTTATTATTGTGTGTATATTTGGTGAGATTGGAAATACAGGAACACAGTTGTACTGTGTGTCCTGTTGAAGTATTTTTGGTTGTTTCACAGATTGGAAACCTGGCTAATGACTGCATTTCTAAGGGCTGGGAGAGGCTTTTACTGTCATATTGGGGACGATAGGTTAAATTGGTAAAAACCCAGGTTTTGCGCAGGCAGGAGTGGCAGTATAAGTAGTAGGTGACAGGGAGAGGCATAGCCAGCTGTTTTCTGCTAGGGTCAGGTTGGATTGGTTCAGCAGTGAATGTGATCAGCCGAGGGTTTTGGAGAGGTAATTAGGAATGATAGGAATCGAGGGGAGGTGTGGTGGTACAGGGTAGCCAAAGGAGTAGGAGGGATAGACAGGCAAACAGTGAGTAAAAAGGTAAACAGGACAATGGGATAATATCCAGAATCTACAAAGAACTAAAACAGATTTACAAGAAAAAAACAAATAAGCCCATTCAAAAGTGGGCGAAGGATATGAACAGACACTTTACAAAAGAAGACATATATGAGGCCAACAAGCATATGAAAAAATGCTCATCATCACTGGTCATCAGAGAAATGCAAATCAAAACTATATTGAGATACCATCTCACACCAGTTAGAACGGCGATCATTAAGAAATTGGGAGACAATAGATGCTGGAGAGAATGTGGAGAAATAGGAACACTTTTACACTGTCAGTGGGAGTGTAAATTAGTTCAACCATTGCGGAAGACAGTGTGGGGATTCCTCAAGGACCTAGAAATATAAATTCCATTTGACCCAGCAATCCCATTACTGGGTATATATCCAAAGGATTATAAATCATTCCACTATAAGGACACATGCACACGAATGTTCATTGCAGCACTGTTTACAATAGCAAAGACTTGGAACCAACCCAAATGCCCATTGATGATAGACTGGACAGGGAAAATGTGGCACATATACACCATGGAATATTATGCAGCCATAGATAATGATGAGTTCGTGTCTTTTGTAGGGACATGGATGAACCTGGAAACCATCATTCTCAGCAAACTGACACAAGAACAGAAAATCAAACACCACATGTTCTCACTCATAGGCGGGTGTTGAACAATGAGTACACATGGACACAGGGAGGGGAGCACTACACACTGGGGTCTGTAGGGGGGAAATAGGGGAGGACAGTGGGGGGTGGGGAGTTGGGGAGAGATAGCATGGGGAGAAATGCCAGATATAAGTGATGTGGAAGAAGGCAGCAAATTACTCTGCCATGTGTGTACCTATACAACAATCTTGCATGTTCTTCACATGTACCCCAAAACCTAATATGCAATAAAAAAGAAAGGAAATCAGTATATCAAATATATCTGTACACCCATGTTTATGGCAGCACTATTCACAATAGCCAAGATTTGGAAGCAACCTGAGTGTCCATCAATAGCAAATGGATAAAGAAAATGTGGTATAGACACACCACCAAGGACTACTCGGCCATAAATAAGAATGAGATCCAGTCATTTTAAATATGGATGGACCTGGAGGTCACTACATTAAGCGACATAAACTAGAAACAAAAAGACCAAAAAAAAAAGATAAATGGTTGCATTTTATCTGGGTAGAAGTCACACAGAGTGCCTTGGAAAAATAGGTCATTTATCCCTTCCAAAAGAGAGCCAAGAAGGGAGCCTTGGGGGTAAAACCAGGAGATGCCTTCGCAGACACAGTAGAAGAAGAGGATAAAGTGGCAGTATAGGCAGGGGCAGGACATTTAAATTTTTTTAGGGATTTGGGGAGTACTTACGGCTTTTAAGAGGAGGGAGGCAGTGGCGGGTCGTCCTTGGGAACAGGCGTCAGGCAGAGTTTGGTTGGACTGTGAAGAGGACTGGAGAATTGGTGAAGGATGGCAGTTGGTGGTTTAGTGGGAACTTCAGGAGCATTTTTTTATCTGGAAAGATGGTACCAGGAAACACGTCCTGAGAGTTTCTCGGCGGTGGGAGTTGTGAGAAGAACTTGAAAGGCATATTCTGACTTTGGTTTAAGCCTTGCTGGGTTAAGAGTTTTTAGAAAGACATGTTCTCCTGGTAGGAGGGTCTGGTTGGTGGGACCTTCGTGGGGCTGTGGGAGGGCTCGGTCTGCTTGTTCACAGAGGAGATGGAGGATGAGGGAGAGTGTTGGGAGGTATTCTCCTAGCTGAGAATTAGAAGGGGGTCTGTTTTGTAAGAGAAAAGGGCATCCGTACATTAATTTAAATGAGCTGAGGAAGGAGGGTACTTTGAGGCTGGCTTTGATGTGGGCTAGGGCTAGGGCAGAAGAGAGGTCCAGAATTGCTGGACTTCCAGAGTGAGTTTGGTTAACTGAGTTTTAAGGATCCCATTTGTCCTTTCAGTTTTTCCTGATGACTGGGGTTGGTATGGGATTGGGAGGCACCACTGGACGCCGAGGGACTGAGAGGCTTGTTGGGTGATTTGGGAGATGAAGCTAGGGCCATTGTCTGACTGTATGGAGCATGATAAGACCAATTTTAGGAATGATTATTGTTAAAAGAATTTGGGAGACTACTTCAGCTGTTTCTGAGGAGGTGGGAAATGCTTCTACCCACCCAGAGAAGGTGTTTATGAGGTTAGGAAGAAAGCTAGCTTTTTCTGACAGGAGGCATGTGGGTGAAGTCTGCTTGCCAGTCTTCTCCTGGGAGTGATCCTCTTAGCTCA
>NW_016108118.1:335094-339279 GCF_001604975.1 Cebus imitator | reverse complement strand
TGTAGGGATAGGAGGAGAGTGGAGAACCCTTGAGGGGAAGTGACAGAACATATATGACAGTTTGAGGTTATGTCTTGTAGTGAGTGAGGTAAATAGTTGAGGGGAAGAGAAATAAAGGCAAAGGAGTAGGTGCAGGGGGCATGCAGCCATATGGAAGGACTGGTGAAGCGATGTTAGAATTCCTTTGATTTGTGCTTGGGGGAGGATGAGTTTTTGATTTGTGACTATCCAATTCTCCTGGAAGGAGGCCCCTTGTGGTAACAGTCAAGCTTTTTAGTAAGGAATATTGGGGTTGGAGTGTGGGAATGATGATGCGGAGAGGGGCAGGGGCAGAAGAAAGGGAGGCTTCTTTTGCTGCCTCGTCAGTCTTTCTGTTTCCTCCTGAGATCTCATCTGACCCTGTTTGGTGTTTTTGACAGTGTACAACTCCTGCCTTAGCCGGGAGGTGTGTAGCTTGGAGGAGTTGGTGAATAAGGGGGCCATTAGTAATGGGAGCTCCTTGGGCAGTAAGAAACCCTCTCTCTTGCCAGATGGCAGTGTGAGAATGAAGACTGTGATAGGATATTTGAATCGGTAAAAAATGGTGATTCATTTGCCTTTGGAGAGGGTTAGGGCTCTGGTGAGAGCCATAGGTTCTGCCTTCTGGGAACAGTTCCCTGGAGATAGGGGTTTGGCTTTAACTAGTCAGTCAAGGGAGAAGACTGCATACTCAGTGTTTTTAGGGGAGTTAGCTGACTCGGAAGAGGAGCCATCTATAAATAACTGGTTTTCAGGATCACTGAGAGGTTTAAGGGAGATATTAGGGAAATGAGGCTGTAGGTGATCAAGGATTTCGGTACAGGAGTGGGTGGGAGAGGAAGAAGATACTGGAAGTAGAGATGCAGCATTGAGGGGAGCACTTTTGGAGAGGCAGAACTCAGAGTTTTCAAGGAAGAGGGCATGGAGTCGTTGGATATAAGAAGGAGAAAGTGTACTTAGTACTTGGGAGGAGAGGAGGTCTTATAGATTGCGTGGGCTGTGGACTGTGGTGTCTTGACTGAATGTTAGTTTCATGCTTTCTAAGGCGATGGTGGCAGCTGCTGCTAGGGCTCTGAGGCAGGTTGGCCATTTTTGGGCGGTGTTGTCTAGTTGTTTAAATAGGTAAGTATAGGAGTGAAAGAAGGAAGATTTCCTTTTTGTTGGCCAAGGACACCAAGGGCTATTCCATGGTTTTCAGCTGTGTAGAGAATGAAGGGCCAAGAGATGTTAGGCAAAGATAGAGGAGGAGCAGTTAGGAGGGGAACTTTAAGTTTATGGAAGCTACGGATTATGTTGTGTGAAGGATTTAGGGGCTTGTTTAGAAGAGCCTTTAGCTGCTTCATAGAGGGGTAGGGAGCTGGCGTGGTGGCAGAGAGGAATAGGAGAGAACCTGGTTGTGGGGAACCAAAAAGGTGATGGGAGCTTTGAATTTGGTTAGGAGGCCTCTGCCCAGGATGGCGGTAGGGCAACGAGGCATGATAAGGAAAGAATGTGAGAAAATAATATTAAATAGGGAACAAGTAAGAGGTCTGGTTGCACGTGGGCATGAGATGAGTCCGTTAACCCCCACAACTGAGACCTGAGAGGTATGAGTGTGTCCTGAGAATTCAGCCAAAGCCAAGCAGCTGTCCACAGTATTAATTAAAAAAGAGAATGGCTTACCATTCTCGTAACTCGTAGAGTTACCCTGGGCTCCAATGCAGTGATGGCAGATGGGGCCAGGGGCCCTGAGCCTTGTCAGTTTTTAGTGGCTAGCTGGGGAGCTGCAGGAGTGCAAGTGATTCTTCACGTTTCATCTTGCTGAGTGGGTGGTGGCTTTGAGGTGTAGGCTTTTCCATCCACGTGTTGAAAGGACAGTTAGACTTCCAGTGGCCTGTCTGCTGAAAGCCTGAGCAAGGGCTTTTTGGCATTCTTGGGTTAGGCCATGCAAGCGCCCAGCAGCTTTCTTTGCTGCACTTAAAACAAGTCCCAGGGGGGCCGCTGCTATTGGGTCTTTTGTGCCCCTAGGTACTATGACTAGGATGATGGTAAGCCGCAGCTAGAAGCTGGTATTCAGCATGATGTCTTTGGGTTTTATCTAACCTACTCTGCTTATCCCTGTTATTGAAGACTTCGACAGCCAGGTTAAGGAGGTCTTATGGGGTTTCAGGGGCATCTTCAGCCTTAAAAGTTTGCATCAGATGTCAGGGACAGATTGGGAGATAAAATGCGTATTAAGAACAATAATTCCTTCTCTGGAGGCAGGGTCAATAAGAGTATATTTTTGGAGAGCCTCTGAAAGGTGGGAAAGAAATTGGGCAGGACTTTCATCTGCCTTTTGGAAAATTTCTTTAAGTTTTTCAAAATTTATGGCCTTATGGGCAGCCTTGTTAAGGTCTGCAATAAAGCAAGTAATTATATGGTTACAGGGTGCCTGGCTGGGGTCTGCAGGTTGGTATTTCCAGGACGGCTCTTCCTGCGGGATGGCCGCAGCTCTGATGGGCTTAGTAGGGTCTTGCCAATGAAGATCATTGGCATGTGCCTGGGCTGAGAGCCACACTCTTTTCTTCACTTCCGGAAGGAGGGTAGAAGACAGGTTAACATAGAGATCATTCCAAGTGAGTTCATAAGACTGGGTGAGATGTTTAAATCCTTTGATATAAGTATTGAGATCAGAGGAGAAGGACCCAAGATGTTTTTCAATCTGGGAAAGATTTGAGAGGGAGAAGGGGTTGTGGACATGGACAATTCCTTCAGACCTGGCTACCTCTGGGAGGGGAAGCAAGGAAGCAGGTTGCTGGGCATGTTGGGAAAGGGTGGAGATAGGGAGGACTCACAGCCAGAAGCGGGGTGGTTGGAGGGGAGGTGAAGAGGGAGGGCTGTAGCAGGGACATATTGTGGGGGGATCATGACACTCTGGTGAGGGATCATGACACTCTGGTGAGGGATCATGATGCTCTGGTGGGGGATCAGGGTGCTATGGCGGGGGATCAGGACGCTCTGGTGGGGGATTAGGACGCTCTGGTGGGTGATCAGGATGCTCTGGTGGGGGATCAGGATGCTCTGGTGGGGGATCAGGACCCTCTGGTGGGGGATCATGACCCTCTGGTGGGGGATCATGATGCTCTCGTGTGGAATGATGATGCTCTCGTGGGATATTATGATGTTGTTGAGAAGTAGAAAAATCAGGTGGGTCAAAGAAAGAGGAGTTGTCAGCTGGGACTGTTGGGATTGTGGCAGGAGAAGAGTTGACAGCCGGAGCAATGGGGAGAGTGGCAGGAAGAGAGCCACGTTTGGAGAGAGTGAGGAGAATTTGGAAAGTAGAGCAAGACTGGCAGAGCGAAGGACACCTATAAATAGCAAAGAAAGCCTGAACCCCAGGAATCTTAGACCATTTCCCATTGCAGTGGCAAAGGCTGTTTAAGTCTTTAAGTATATTGAAATTAAAAGTGCCATTTTCAGGCCATTGGGAGCCATTGTCTCATTTGTATTGAGGCCAAACAATATTAAGGTAAAAAATAAGTCTCTTAGGATAGACCTTTGAACAGAGGCCGAGAGCATCGAGATTGTGCAGGAGACACCCAAGGCAAGGAGTTTCGGAAAAGGTAGAGTCACCGGCTCCCAGAGTAAATAGGGGAGGAAGGGATAGGAAGAAGAGACTGCCTATTGACAAGGACGGCAGACGGCGTCTCCTGTCCCGCAGGCCCTGTCCGGAATACAGGAGGTAGACACTGAGTCAGGAATCCCTGAAATGGAGAAACAAGGGGCCTGGAGGTGGAAGGAAGTCCTTGGCCCGGGGCTGGGTATTTTCGGGAAGGCAGAGATGGTTCAGTGTTCCGGGTAAATGGCAACAGTCTCTCTTACTCATCCCGGTCGGGGCTCTGATGGTGGATGCGGTCATCAGCAATGGGAGAATCTGGGAAATCCTCTGGGTCTTTGGCAGGTTTGAAAAGGAGAGGATGGAGGCCGGGGCTGTGGCTCACGCCTGTAATCCCAGCACTTTGGGAGGCCGAGGCGGGTGGATCACGAGGTCAAGAGATCGAGACCATGCTGGTCAACATGGTGAAACCCTGTCTCTACTAAAAATACAAAATATTAGCTGGGCATGGTGGCGCGTGCCTGTAATCCCAGCTACTTACTCAGGAGGCTGAAGCAGGAGAATTGCCTGAACCCAGGAGGCGGAGGTTG
>NW_016108118.1:324972-334942 GCF_001604975.1 Cebus imitator | reverse complement strand
GGGAGAGAAGTGATAGAAGAGGGAGGGAAGGAGAGAAAGAAAGCAAGAGAAAGTCCTTTAGGGACGCCTGCCCAGAGCCTACCCCTCCCTGGTGTTGGCACCAATAATATAAGGGTAGCCGAGAGAAAGGAGAATAGACCCAAAGTCTGGAAAGCAAGTTTTATTAACCTGCTAGGCTGCTTCATAACAACCAGAGGAGGCAGCCCTGAGCTCACAAAATGAGAGGTTTATATGGGGTCAGAGGGGTGTAAGGGAGTTTTAGGACTCAGGTAATCTATCCGCCGGTAATAGGCACAGAGATAGGTTATTAACTTGCGACAGACCTACAATACATCATCCTGTGACTTTTGTGGTGGCAATCTTTTTTTAAAAAAGAGAGAAACCAGGAGTTTTTTTACAGATACGTGTCAAACAGGAATTTACAAGTATGGAAAACCAACATGTTTTCCCTGTCTTCCCTTGAGCTGCCTGGATGGCTGTAATCAGGCTTTGCTTAATTACTGCACATCTGGCAGGCTTGATGTGGCGCCTAGGCAGGGCTCAGGAGTGCAGCTGCAGAGCAATCAGAGGAGGGTCAGGCTGTGCAACTTGTTGCTAACACTGCCCACCGGGGAGATTGTAATATATCCCTTGTCCCAGCACTATGTTAATGTTACTCTTTTGCCTTCACACTGCAATCACAAGACATTTTGCCATATTTCTGGGCCCAGCACCAAGCTGCCATGAGTCTCCTGCCTGGACCCTGCCCATAAGGGGCATTTTGGCATTTCTTTGAACCCATCAACTTTCTGATAAAACCTTCTTCTCTCCTATGAGCCTTGCCCCGGACCATCTGCACAAAAGAGAGGGTGACTCATCACTGAGCCCAGCACACAGGTAATGTGACTCTCCTGCCAATTCCCTGGCCCCCAAAATGATTGTGACATATCCCTGGAACAGGACCAGATAATATGATTCTCCTGCTTTCTCCCTATCCACAAGTAGGATTGTGACATATATCTAATTGCTAGCCAATTAGAGAGATGTTAGCTCTCATTCCTGGGCTTAGGACAATGAATAAGATCATGAGTTTATACCAGCATGTAGATCTAAGTGTGGATTGTGACTTTCAGGCATATCATAGAAAGCCCTCGGGTGGCACCAACAGTGTGATAACAGGGCCCAGTGCACAGGTGAGATAGTGACCCTCGTATGCATCCCCAGTTTACAGTAAGGATTTTCACCCACAGCCCATTGTTGAGGTTCTGAATCTAACACACGTAGGCAGGTAAACATTGGAATTGTGAGTCTCATACATGGATCAGGTTCACAGATGAGATAATGACTCTCAGACCAAGATTTATCACACTGAGGCTGACTCTATACCACTCTGAGGCTGACTCTACTACCACAACATAATTTGAAGGTCCATTTGAGACTCTCAGGCACCAATCCAGTCCAATATCTAGATTCTGACTTGCATAAATGGACTAAGCACACAGAAGGTGATGACTGTCATTCCTAGAGCTGGACAGGTTTGGGACTGTTTATCTCATCCCTTGACTTTTGTGGAAGTGTGATTGTGATATATGCTTTTGCCCATATCCTGAGTGATTTTCGTTTTCTGACTGGGCCCAGCCCACAGATAAAATTGTGACATATACTAAGGCCAAGCACCAAGGTAAAGTGACGGTCCTCGTCAGCCTGAACCCGTCACTTAGAAGTGATTGTTACATATTTCTGAATACAACATCTTGGTGATGTGACTTTCCTCTTGTGTCAAGGCTTTGAGCACAGAGAAGATTGTGACACATCACTGGGCCCAGCACCTAGGCGATGTGCTTGTCCTGCCTTAAGTCTCCCCACAGGGAACATTATGGCGTATTTCTTGGTCAATCACCTAGGTGAAGTGACTCTTCTCTCCTGCCTGTGACTCAGAGTCAGAAGAACATGTGACATATTGCTGTACCCAGCACTTCGGTGATTTGAGTCTTCTCTGTTGCCTGATCTTTGCCAGTAGCGGGGATTGTGAACTACTGCTTAACCCAGCACCTAAACTTTCTGACTTCTTTTGCTAAATCCTGTGAAAAGTGGGAATTGAAACATATTGCAGGAACCAGCAACTAGGTGATGTGACTCTGCTCCCTTGCCCGGGCCCTGCCCACATTGAGCATTGTTACATATTGCTGGGCTCATCACCTAAGTAATGTTATGGTTCTCTTCTGCTTGGGACTTATCCCCATGCAGGATTGTGACATATCACTAGTCCCAGAACCCAGCTGATATGACTCTTCTTCCCTAATCCTGCTCTTATGAGGACTGACATATTCCTGCCTTAGCATCCAGGTGATGTGACTCTTCTGCTTGGCCCTTGACTTCAGGTGGGATTGTGACATACACGTGGGCTCAGCTCACTGGTGCAGTGATGACAGCCATACCTGAACCCAGCAAATGGAAGAGATATTAAATATCTTTGCTAGGCTTAGGGCAATGTGTGAAGTCTGGGTGTTTCTTGTACAAAAGTCAGAAAAAATTACAATACCCATGCTTATTGTATAAGGGTTTCAGTTGGTACAGAGAGTGTCATAACACGGCTCAGCACACACTTGAGACTGTGACTCTCATATGCACACCCAGGCAACAGTTAGGATTTTAACTTACACACGTTAAGGTACCAAATCTCACATGTAAATGCAGTTTGCAGTTAGAATTGTGATGTATATGTGGATGTGGCCACAGGTAGGATGGTGACTCACTTCTGAATGCAACTGACAGGCACAGTGATGACTCTCATTCCTGGATGCAGCAAATTAGAGAGAGGTTGACTCTCCTACCTGGTCTTAGGGCAACAGGTAAAATCATGGGTCACACCAGCACAAAATTCTCAGAAAAGATTGTGACTCTCATGCATGTCATATAAAGCCTTAGGGTGATACAGAAAATATCATAACAGTGCCAATCACACAGGTGAGATTTTGATTCTCGAATGCGCACCCACACAAAAGAGTTGTTACTCTCCCACATGGACACAGCTCACCTTTGAGGTTCTGAATCTGATACCCAGAGGCAGTTGAAAGTTAAAATCATGACTCTCATTCATGGATCCCATCCACAGGTGGGGTGGACTCTTGGACCAGAATTCAGCACACTCGTGAGCCTGTTACTTTCATATCAGGGCACAGTTTCTAGGTGGGGTCAGAACTCTCATGCACGGATCCAATTTGCTATTGAGATGATGAGTCCTGAACTTGCACGTAACTCACAGGACGTGTTGACTCTCATACCTAAAGCTGGGACATGTGCAGAATTGTAAATCTAACCACTGGACCTTTTTGCATGTGTGATTTTTACATATACATTTGTCTAGCACTTGAGAAATCCACTTGCCTGTGTAGGCCAACCATACAATGTGGCTCACTTCTTCTGCCTGTGCTTTGCCCACAAAAAAGCCTGGACCACATCACTGGGCTGAGCACCCACATAATGTTTTATCTAGATGATATAACTCTCTTTCCTGGACACTGCCCTCAAAAGAGATTTTGAAATATTTCTGGGCCCAGCACATGAATGATGTGATTGTTTTCTCCTGCCTGGTTCCTGCACACTGGGAGCATTGGGACATATCACTGCGCCCAACACCTAGGTGTTATGATGCCCCTTTCATGTCTGGGCCCTGCCCATTTTAGGCATTGCGACATTGCACTGGACCTAACACTCAGGCGAAGTAAATATTCTTTCCTGTTTGGGTTTTGCATACAGGGGCATGGGTGACATAATGCGGGGCCCAACATTGAGGTGATGTGACTTTACTTCATTGGCAATGTCCAAAGGGAGCATTGTGACATCTCTCTGGACCCAGGACCTAGATGATGTGACTCCCTTTTTCCCGGGCCCTGCATATACGAGGAATTATGACCTAATGCTGAATCTAACTCCTGGGTGCTGTGACTCTTAGGCCTGAGCCCTGCTCACAGGGGGCATGTGAACATACCTTTGGGTTCATCATCTAGTTGATGTGACTCATTTCTTTTGTCTGTGCTTTACCCAGACAGGAAAGCCTGGCCCATATCACTGGGATGAGCACCCAAGTAATGTAACTCTCTTTCCTGAACCTTGCCCACAGGGGGCATTGTGACATTTCACTGGGCCCAGCACTGATGCAAAGCACTCAGAGGATGTGATAATCCAGCCCCATCCCTGCTCGCAGCTAACAGGCATAAGGATGGCTCTTGTAATTTAACCCAGCTAATATGACAGATGGTAACTTTCATAGCCAAGATTAGAGAAACCAGTAAGGTCCTTAGTTTCCTACTTGTATAAAGCTCACAAAGGATGACATCACTCATGCATACTATATAAAGCACTCGAGTGGTACACAGAGTATCATGACAGGGCACAGCACACAGTTGAGATTGTGACTCTCATGTGACACCCAGGCCACAGTTATAACTGTCACTCTTTCACATGCACAGAGCCTGCTGGTAAAATTTTGAGCCTAAATTGTGAATACAGTCCACAGTTGAAATTGTGATTTTCATAAGTGAATATGGCCACAGTTTCAATGGTGATGCATTAATGGAGTCAGATCACAGGAACCATGATAACTCTCATACCTGGATCCAGCCATTAAGCAAGATGTTCAATCTCCTTCCTGATTCTATGACAATGAGTAAGATCGTGAATCCATACAGGCATGAAGGTCTCAGAGCAGATTGTGACTCTCAGGTGTAAATTTTAAAGCCCTTGAGATGTACGATGTGTCATAATACGGCCCAGCATACCAATGACACTATGACTCTTACATACACACCCAGCTGAAAGTAAGAATTGTCACCCTCCCATGTGAATACAACACAATGTTGAAGTCCTAAACCTCATAGCTAGAGGCAGTTAAAATTTGGAATTGTGTCTCAGACAAGAATCCACTCCACAAGTGGGTTAGTGACTCTCTGACCTGGATTCACCACACCTGTGAGGCTCAGTTCCCTACTGGGGTATATTCTGCTGGTGAGATTGACGTCTCATGCACATACCCAGTCCACCATTGAGTTTGTGACTCATGTACTAGGAACCAACACACAGATGTTGAATCTCATACCTAGAGCTGGGATATATACAGGATGGTCAATCTCCTCCCTGCATCTTCCCACAAACGTGATTATGACATGTCTTTGCCCAGCCCCTCAGTAATTTGACTTTCCTGCCTGGGTCCAGCCCCAAACTGGAATTATGACATATGCCTGGGCCAAGCACCTAAATGCTGTGACTTTCTTCTTTTGCCTGGGAGCTGCAAACAGAAAAGATTGTGACATATTGCTAAGCCCAGCATTTAGGTTATATGATTCTTCCTCCGGGGACATTGTGATATATTCTTCTCTGGAAAATGGGACATTGTGACATATTCCTTCCTGGAACATGAGACACTGACATTCCTCTCTGTTCCTAGAGGGACACTGTGACACATCTCTGGGAACAGTAACTAGATTAAGAGACTCCCTTATACCTGCGTCATTCCTTCGGGGGGATTATGACATAACACAGAAACCAGAACCTAGGTGATTTGATTCTCCTCTACTGCCAGGGCCCCATCCACAGTATGATGGTGACATATTGCTGAGCCCAGCACCTAGGTGATGTCACTGTCCTTTCCTGCCTGGAATCTCTCAGTGGAAAAGAGTTATATATTGCTAGGCCCAGCACCTAGGAAATGTGCCTCTAACCTTCTCACAGTGGGAAATGTGACATGTCACTGGGCTCATCACCTAGATGATGTAATGCTTCTCCCCTCTCTTGACCCACCCACAGTGGATATTGTGACATATTACCATGTTTAACAGCTAAATGATGTGACTCTTTTCTCCTGATTCAGCCCTGCTCATAGAGAGCATTGTGACATACACCTTGGCCTTGAATCCAGATGATTTAACCCCCCTACCCAGGCTCTTTTATGGGGAACAGTGTGACATGTCTCCACATCCGTCATCTAGGTGATGTGACTCTCCTGTCTGGTTCTGGCTCATAGAAGAGAATGGAACATATCACTGGACCTGGCACCTAGGTAATGTATCCCTATGCTTTTCCTAGGCCTTGCTTTTAGGGTAAATTGTGACATGTATTTGGATGTAACACCTAGGTCATGTAACTAACTCTTCTTTCATGCCAGGCGGTGCCCAAGGGGAGACTGTGACATGTGGCTGAGCCTAGGACCCAGGGGATGTTACCCTCCTACCTGGCACTGACAGCCCAAAAAAGGCATTGTGACATATCTTTGTGCTCATCACCCAGGTAATGGGACTCTATTTATCTGACAGAGTCTTGTCCTTAGGGAAAATTGTGACATATCACTGTATCCAGCATGTAGGTATGGCTACTTTTCTGCCTCTGCTCTGCCCACTGGAAAAATTGTCATGTCTCTGAACCCAGAACCTAGGTGATGTGACTTTTCTCCTGTGCCTTACATACAAAAATATTCAGACCTAGGTGAGGTGACTCTCCTCTACCTGTGCCTTGCCCCAAAGGGGCATTGTGAAGTATCTCTGACCCCATCACCTGGGAGAAGCAGCCATGCTCCTCTGAATGGTCACTGCCCAGAGCTGTAATTGTTAAAAAACCCTGGGCCCAGCACTCAAGTGGTTTGACTCTGCCCTGCGCGCAGAGGGCATTGTGATATACGTATGGGCCCATCAACTACAAATAGGACTTTCTATATTAGTCTGTTCTCATACTGCTAATAAAGTCATACTCAAGACTGGGTAATTTCTAAAAGAGCTAGGTTTAATGGACTTCTACATGGCTGAGAAGGCCTCACAATCAGGGTAAAAAATGAAGGAAGAGCAAAAAGGCATCTTTCACTGTGGACGGTATCAAGGCCTGTGCAGGGGAGCTCCCCTTTATAAAACCATTAGATCTCATAAGACGTATTCAATATCTCAAGAACAGTATAGGAGAGCCACCTGTATAATTCAATTATATTTATCTGAGCTTGCTCTTGACATGTTGGGGTTACTAAAATTCAAGGTGCAATTTGAGTGGGGACACTGTCAAACCATGTCACTCTTTGCTCCCATCTGGACCCTGCCCATGGGGGAGATTTTGACATATCATTGAACCCTGAACCTTGGTGATGTAACTGGGCCCTGCCCTCAGAGAATGGTGACATGTCTCTGGGCTCAGTAACTACGTGATGGGACCCTCCTCTCCTGCCTGTCCTAAAAGAGAATGGTAATATATCACTGAGACCAGCACTTAGGTAATGTCATTTTCAGCTTCCATCAGGGCCCTATCTACAGGGGCAAGGTGACATCATGTGGGAACTATCTCCAGGGTGATGTGACTTTTCTTCATTGGCCTCACCTAAAAGGGGAATTGTGACATATCTCTGGGCCTACCACCTAGGTGATGTGACCTTCCTCACCTGCCTGTGCTCTGCCCACAGGAAAATGTCCATGTATCTCTGGGCCAAGCACCTAGGTAACCGGACTCTTCTGCCAAAGCATTTCTTATACGAGCCATTTTGACATATTCTTTGGCCCAAGACACAATGATGTGACTTTTCACTTCTGTTTGGGTCCTAAACAAAGGGTACATTGTGACATATCACGGGGCTCATCACCTAGGTGATGTAATTTTTTTTCCTTGGGCCTTGTCCACAGAATAAATAGTGACACATTGCTGAGCATAGCACCTAGGTGATGTCATATTTATTTCTGCTCTGGCCTGTATGAGAGAGGGCATTGTGACATTTTGCTGAACTTAGCACTCAGATGTAACCCTGTGGCCAGAGCTGAGTCCACAGGTGGACTGTGACATATTCCTTGCCCAGCTGCTAGGTGACATGACTCTTTCTTCCTGCACGGACCCTGACTTCAGTGAGGATTCTGGCATATTGCTGGGCCCTACACCCAAATGATGTGACTCTGCTGCCTGAATTCTGCCAAAAAAGGCATCGTGACCTATCCAATGGGCCAGAACCTACATGATGTGATTTTCCACTCGTTGCTGAGCCCTGAAAATTGCTTTTCACAGGGTAAGGGGTGATGTGGATCTCTAGGCTGGGCCCTGCCCACAAGAGGCATTGTGACATATTGCTGAGCTCAGCATTCAAGTAATCTGACTTTCTTACCAGGGCCCTGAACACAGGTTTATTCAAATACTCCTAGACCAACATTCAATCAATGTGACTCTCCTGCCTGCTGTCTTTCCATAGGTGGGATTGTAACATACCTATGCCTAGCTCACGGGCATGATGACTCTCATATGTGAACCCAACCGATAGAAAAGATTTTGACTCTCATGGCTAGAATTAGGGGAATAGGTAAGGTCCTCTGTTTCCTACTTGTGGTAATGTTACAGGTGATGACACTCATACATATCCTATAACATCCTTGGGTGACACAGAGAGTGTCCCAACAGGACCCAACACACAGGTGAGATTGTGCATCCCATAGGCACACACCCAGCCGACAATTAAAATTGTCACTCTTACACATGGACAGAATCCACTGGTGAGGTCCTGAATCTCACATATGGACATCGTCCACAGTTAGAGTTGTGACTGTTATATGTAAATTCAGCAACGTGTGAGATGATGACTCATTTCTTGACCAAGCTCACAGGTGCAATAATGACTCTCCTACTTTGATTTAGCCAATAGAAGAGGTGTTGATTCTTGCAGCTGGGCTTAGGGCATTGGATAAGGTCCCGAGTCTTCTGCTTGCAGAAAGTTCTGAGCAGATTACCACACTCATGCATATAATATAAAGCCCTTAGGTTTCGCAGACATTTTCATAACAGAACCCGGAACAAAGCTGAGATTGTGACTCTTCTATGCAAACCCAGCTGACAGGATTATCATCCTGACACATGGACAGAGCCCACTGCTGAGGGTTTGACTCTCACTTGTGGATATAGCTCAGTTTGTATAGTGACTGTTACATGCGGATCTTACCACAGGTGGGATGTCTTATTACTGGACCCAGCTCATAGGCACAGTGATGACTCTCATAATCAGACCCAGCAAAAGGAGAAATGTTGAATCTTGTAATAGAATGTTCATGCGTGTGTGTGTGTGTGTGTGTGTATGCGCGCGTGTGCGTGTGCATGCAATCCTTTTTAGTTTCTTTAGCTTTGAGAAATTGATTGCATGGTATCTTACACAGATGTAAATATATCAGTCTTTTTTTCATTTTTTCAAAGCTATATATATATATATATATATATATATAGGTCCTGTTGATTAAAATATTGTCATTAGTGTTATGTAGATATATTTGTAGATCTCGGGAACAGAAATCTTATTGTAAATATTACAGCTTAATAAATGTTTATGATATATAAATAAAACTATAAATTATACTTATTTAGAAGGTAGTTATTTACAATTGCTTGGAGCTCACCTGCTCAGCCAAGGCCTATCTTCTTCCAAACCATGCGGACATTGCACCTGCTTGTTTACGGTATCTCCTGGGGTGAAATAACCCTTACTGAGAATGGTCAAAACAAGAAAAGCATTTTTGGCAGATAAATGTTATATGTAAAGAAACAGAGCTGTGGGAAAAATGCTCAGAGAAGAATCAATCAATCAATCTTACCACAGTTATTTTTAAACAAATAAATCCTTCAAGGTCAAAGCAAATTTATTTCCTTAATTAAAAATTGCAAAATTGTAATTAAAAGTAAATTGGTGAATATATTTCCTTCATTAAAAATTGCAATAATTGCAATTAAAAATAAATTAGTGAATAAAATTAAAGGCCTCTGACCACAAAGTTTACACTGTAGGGTTTGAAAAATAAAGACAATTAGATAATAAATAATTCCTCATACAGTGTTGGTCGCATAGGTTGGTACTGCATTCTGGAAGAGGGCTTGCCAATGCCTACACAAGCTGAAGATAGAAATATATTTTCATTATATTTGTGGTTAAATATCTACATAATTGCACTAATTTCTCTTTAAAAATGCACAAGACACTCTATAGTGGCACTGAAAA
>NW_016108118.1:320066-324569 GCF_001604975.1 Cebus imitator | reverse complement strand
AAAAAAAAAAAAAAGAAAAAAGAAAAAGAAGTACTATTCCAAATATATAGAAGTCATTTTATTGTTTTGCAACCTTTAACATTCACATGTAAAAACAGAAGATTCTACCTGGAAATGCCAGTTATGCTGTATCATAAGAAACTAAATTTAACCTGGGTGAGGTGGCTCACACCTGTAATCCCAGCACTTTGGAAGGTCGAGGCAGGTGGATAACCTGAGGTCAGGAGTTCAAGACCAGCCTGGCCAACAGGGTGAAATTCCATCTCTAGAAAAAAAAATGTAAAAAGTAGCCAGGCATGATGGAGGGTGCCTATAATTCCAGCTACTCAGGAGGCTGATGTGGAAGAATTGCTGGAACCTGGGAGATGTAGGTTGCACAGATCCCAGATTGTGCCACTGCACTCCAGCCTGGGTGACAGAGCAAAACTTCATTTAACAAAACAATGAAGAAATAAATAATAATTTATTATGGTTCACTTACCTTAAACTCTCTTAAAACTTTAATTTCTATGACATATTTTCTAGCAAATTTTGTATGTGTCTCACTTTGAGTGACAATCTAGTAAGCCTTTCTTTCTACAAGCAATGAAGCACCATGCTAACTCATTTACCCCTCTCACCTATGGACAGTGTATGCTCTTATCTTAAATGATATGAAAGTTATATTTATAAGCACACTCTCCAGTTGAATCCAGTTCCTCAGGGCATTAGAAAACACCAAAGTTCTCATCAAAACTCTCAAAATGCCATGTGAAATGACACAGCATGAAGAAAACAGTGGAAAACCTGTAGCCATTAACACAGAAAAAGAAGGGCTATGATGTATGTATACACGGCTGGAATACACATAAAATGACAAACAAAACTTAAGATAATTAGGAACTAAATACAGCTGAATTTCTTTTTAAATTCAGCAAAATTCAGCTTTGCAGCCTGGAAACAAGTCCTCTACGCATGAAGAATCAATCTTATTTGTCTACCTTTGATATTTTCTACCTCTAACGTGAAGTTACAAACTAACTTAGACAAATTCATGCCTTATTATGGAGCATGAGTTACACAGCAAGCACTGCTACATTTATTGTAAAAACATTCTCATGGCTTATGAAGCTTCCTTAGTACTTACCTAAACAAATTGACCCAATCAATAAATACATTTACTCATGTCCATTATAAAAAGTGAAAAAAACAGTAACAGGAAAAGTAGGCTTATATAGTGTTCTTCAAATAAAAGAACAAGTTGAATGTTCCAACTAAATAAAATTTAATACACTAATTTTGGATTTACAGCTAAAATTATTTTGTGTGCATAACTAAATTTCTTTTTCTTTCTTTTTTGAGAAAGAATCTTCCTCTGTCACCCAGCCTGGAGTGCAGTGGTGCAATCTTGGCTCACTGCAAACTCCATCTCCCAAGTTAAAGCTATTCTCCTGCCTCACCCGCCCCAATAGCGGTAATTATAGGTGTGCAAACCACCACCCCTCACTAACTTTTGTATTTTCAGTAGAGATAGGGTTTCACCATTTTTGCCAGGTTGATATCAAAATTCTGACCTTAGTTGATATGTCCACCTCGGCCTTCCAAAGTGCTGGGATTACAGGTGTGAGCCACTGTGTCTGGCCTGTGACTACATTTCACTAAAATCATTTTTATAATCATGGAGCAACTCACAAACTTAGTACTTTGTAAACTATAAAACAAAATTTATATAATAAACAAGAAAGTCATGGGTCTAACAGAAGTATTGGGCAAGTAAAAACATATAATTTGTATGAAAAGATTCTGAACCATAAGCCATAATATATTACAGTAATAAATTCAATGCAAACTAGAAAGTACAGATTTGCAGCTTTGTGCAGTGGCAGTATCATAGTCAATGAGGTTTATCCGAGGCGCGATTAATGGAATTTAAAACTTTTCCCAGTACCCCACAAGGATGACGTGAAATATAGCCAGCACTGGCAATTTTTGGCAGTCTCTACGGGGACTGAATTATTTAAAAAAAGAAAAGAAAAGAAAAAAAGAAAGCAAAGATTTGCATTCAGCATTTTTGAGTATTTTTGTTTTCTAAAAAATCAGACATCTGGCTGGGTTTGGTGACACACACTTGTAATCCCAGCACTTTGAGAGGCCAAGGTGGGTGGATTCACTTGAGGTCAGGAGTTCAAGACTAGCTTCATCATATGGTGAAACACCATCTGTACAAAAAATACAGAAATTAGCTAGGTGTGGTGGCCTACACACCTGTACTCTCAGCAGCTGGAGAGCCTGAGAAAGGAGAATTGCTCAAATACAGGAGGTAGAGGTTTTAGCCAGCTAATATCATGCCACTGCACTTCAGCCTGGGCAACAGAGCAAGACTCTGTCTCAAAGAAAAAAAAAAAGAAAGAAACAGAAAATTAGACATGTTATTAAAATACCCTTCTTCCAATATTGATATTTTATTCTGAAAATACTTACAAACTCATCCTCAAACACAATTAATTCATAATTTGTTTACACCGAAAGTTTATATTTAGACTAATAGATCACGTTTAACTCTATGCACATCAAAACTAAAAGTTGGTGTGTTTGCAAGCATACAGGCCATGTATTCAAATAAAAATGTATAATAAATTTTGAACGGTATTTATTCAGGACTCAGATATGTGTAAATTTTATTTATAACTGTATAAAATTTTTAGTATTACAAAAATGATTCTGCAGTCAATAGCATTTTAATTATACATTTTAAAATAACAAAAACTGTAGAATTGAATTGATTGTAATTCAAAATATAAATTCTAGAGCTGATGAATACCCAACTTCACCTAATGTGATTATATATTGTATACCTTTAACAGAATATGTATATATAACGTAAATATTACATACCCACAAAAATTAACAGAAATAAATTTAAATTTAAAAAAAGAAAAAAAGAAAAAACTTTTACCTATGGGAACAACATTCCTTAACTTATTTAAAGTTTAAGCCATTGGCAAAAAAGATCAGAGATGTTAGCCCATCATGTTACCATCTTATACCGACACACTTGAGTAATGGGGACTAGGTTAAAGAAATTGGAATAACAAGACTTAATTTAATGTACAATATTTGACATGTGAAAAATGTTGAAGAAATTAAGTTCACACATAATCTGAAATTTTAAAACTGTGCTACATTTTATTTCATAAAAGTACAATTAGTAAAATAATATAATACAAATTAATTTTATTTTTTTATTTATTTATTTATTTATTTGAGCTAGAGTCTCACTCTGTCACCCAGTCTGGAGTGCCGTGGCACAATCTTGGCTCACTGCAACCTCCACCTCCTTGGTTCCAGCAATTCTTCTTCCTCAGCCTCCTGAGTATCTGGGACTACAGGTATGTACCACCACACCTGGCTAATTTTTGTGTTTTTAGTAGAGACGGAGTTTCACCATATTGGCCCGGCTGGTCTCAAACTCCAGACCTAGTGATTCCCCCACATCAGCCTTCCAAAGCGCTGCAATTACCAATGTGAGCCACTGTACCCGGCCAATTTAATTTTAACTAAAACCAAAAATATTTGTCTCAACGCAATGCACAAGAATACGACTCTGAACACTTAACTTCATACACCACTCAATATTGTAAGTTAACCACAAAGAACTTTTTTTACATGGATTATCTTTATGCATCTTACATTTTAATATCCTTACTCTTTCATAAAAGACATCATAAATGCTCACGTAATAAAAACAATTTCTCATATCTTTCATATAACAATTGGTCACATGCTTTTATGTATAAACATAATAGGAATAAAGAAACAGAATGGGCCTGACACAGTGACTAATACCTGTAATCCCAGCACATTGGAAGGCTGAGCTTGGTAGATCACTTGAGGTCACGAATTTGAGAACAGCTGGCCAACATGTCAACACTCCATCCCTACTAAAACTATAAAACATAGCTGTGCGTGGGGTTATGTGCCTGTACTCCCAGCTACTTGAGAGGCTGAGGCAGTAGAACCCGGGAGCTTAAACCCGGGAGTTGGAGGTGGCAGTGAGGCCAGGTCACACCACTGCACCACAGCCTGGGTGACAGAGTTGCAAAAAACAAACAAAAAAATAGTAATTGTTTTAGCATGAAGTAATTTGAGAGTTAATTACAACATTGCTAGTATGAAGTAGAGAGTTAGTTACGACATTATTTACTTTAAAAAATATCTGTAATCTTTACAAAACAAAGTTTACTTGTAATTATAAAGCTCTAGAAAATTTTCTACTCTAATAAAGTTGCATACAAATAATTTTTCGGCCAACTTTACTTTTAGATTATTTTGTAGACACAGAACACTGCTTTAGTGTAAAGTCTGAAGTGTCAGTGCCTTATACATTTCTACCATAAATCCTCTGATATTTGCATAGACTTAAACATCTGCAAAAATATCTCCTAGTATAAACTCTGTTATTTTCTAAGCTGTAGTTTTTGAAAGTTTTTCCAAATCTAATACATCTGCACAATTTTTCTTGAA
>NW_016108118.1:317774-318366 GCF_001604975.1 Cebus imitator | reverse complement strand
CTCCAGTATGAATTCCCTTATGTGTAGTAAGGTGTGAGAATCGATAAGAGGTTTTTCCACATTCTTCATATTTGTAGAGTTTCTCTACAATATGATTTCTCTTATGATAAGTAAGGCTTGGGGAGTGGGTAAAAGCTTTGCCACATTCCTCACATTTGTAGGGTTTGTCTCCAGTATGGATTCTCTTATGTGTAGTAAGAGTTGAGGAACACCTAAAAGATTTGCCACATTCTTCATGTGTAGGATTTCTCTCCAGTATGAATCTTCATATGTCTACTAAAGCCTGAGTGCCACATAAAAGATTTGCCACATTCTTGACATGTGTAGGATTTCTCTCCAGTATGAATCTTCTTATGTCTACTAAGGCTTGAGGGCCACCTAAAAGATTTGCCACATTCTTCACATTTGTAGTGTTTCTCTCCAGTATGAATATTCTTATGTTTACTAAAGGCTGTGGAGCAAGTATAAGATTTGCCACATTCTTCACATTTGTAGGCTTTCTCTCCAGTATGAATATTTTTATGTTTACTAAAGGCTGAGTACCACCTAAAAGATTTGCCACATTCTTCACATTTGTAGTATTTCTCTCCAG
>NW_016108118.1:307882-317264 GCF_001604975.1 Cebus imitator | reverse complement strand
CCACCTAAAAAATTGGCCACATTCTTCACATTTGTAGGGTTTCTCTCCAGTATGAATATTCTTATGTTTACTAAAGGTTGTGGAGCACCTAAAAGATTTACCACATTCTTCACATTTGTAGTGTTTCTCTCCAGAAGAAGTTATGTTATGACTTCTAAGCTGTGAGTACCGGCTAAAAGTTTTGCCACACTCCTCACATTTGTAGGGTTTCTCTTCAGTATGAATTAACTTATGTCTAGAAAGGATTGAAGAGTGGTTAAAAGCTTTGCCACATTCCTCACATTTGTAAGGTTTCTCTCCAGTATGAATTCTCTTATGTCTAGCAAGGCTTGAGGAATGGTTAAAAGCTTTACCACATTCCTCACATTTGTAGGGTTTCTCTCCAGTATGAATGATCTTATGTCCAGTAAGGGTTGAGGAGTTGTTAAAAGCTTTGCCACATTCCTCACATTTGTAGGGTTTCTCTTCAGTATGAATGATCTTATGTCTAGTAAGGTCTGAGAAGTACTTAAAAGCTTTGCCACATTCCTCACATTTGTGGGGTTTCTCTCCAGTATGAATTCTCTTATGTGTAGTAAGGTGTAAGAACTGGTTAAAAGTTTGTCCACATTCTTCATATTTGTAGGGTTTCTCTCCAGTATGAATTTTTTTATACGTAAAAAGACTTGAGGCCTCGTTATAGGCTTTACCACATTCTTTAAATTTGTAGGGTCGTTCTCTGGTATAAATTCTTTTATGTTCAGCTAAGTGTGAAAGTGTACAAAATGACATTTTATATTCCTTACATTTCAAAGGTTCCTTTTCACTTTGTCTTATCTTATATCTGTTTGAATTTGAATATTTATGAAAGACTTTCGCAGATTTGTTGCATTGAAATCTTTTGCTCTGCGTAGTTGTCAAAACCTGATTAAGTCCGTTGGAACATTCTTTGTGCACCTTACACTCATCCGTGCTTTGACAACATTTTCTTAGCAGCCAATTTTCACGTCCACATTTTTTATATCTTCTCAGTATCACTTTTTGGAAATGATTATTTATGCCCTGCTTTGGCCAAAGATCTTGGGCAAAATAAGAACATGCAACTGAAAGAAAAAAAAATTGCTCTGCTTACTCTACTCAGATTAATACACAAGTCTTACCTATAAAATTATACAAACTACATAACAAGGTGGCATAGCAAAATTTTACAGGCTCAAATTTTTTCAAAGACATATAAAGGTAATAGAGACATACAGACCAAATTACATTTATAAAAAAATAAATTGTGTGCTACGCACCAGGTGAGCTTAATGCAAAGAGCCACATAGAACAAAAGTTTCTTATATTTACCCAACACAGATCTTCCTGCTTCCCAATATCACATAGTGACTTGAAATAAATTGCCAACTGCTGGTTTCTTTCTTAAATAACAAGTAAAATTCTGCCTTATATATTTTTATTTCTGAATCATACAATATTTTACAGACACTGGTTGCTGTCTCTCATTACATCAAGTTCTGAAATTGTGGTATTCTTTCAAATGACAATTTGAGTCTGCTGAGACAGAAGGTAAGTTCTATAGCAACAGAAAGACTGTGGTACCGCAGACATAAAGCAATCGTAAAACGTGCTTATTGGTTATTAAGAAGAAACATAAATGGCTGAGTGTGGTGGTTCACAGCTGTAATCGTAGCACTTTGGGAAGCTGAGGTGGGTGGATCACCTAAGGCCAGACGTTTGAGACCAGTCTGGGAGGCATAGTAAAACCCAGTCTCTACTAAAAATACAAAATGAGTTGAGCATGCAGATACATGCCTGTAATGGCAGCTATGTGGGTGGCAGAGACAGGAGAATCACTTGAACCTGGGAATTGCAGGCTGCAGTGAACAAAACCATGCCACTGCACTCCAGTCTGGTGACAAAGAAAAATTCTATCTCAAAAAACCACCTTCTAAAACAACTGAACTCTGAAAAGGTATATAGCACTGCATATTCCTTACATCTGACATATAAAAGACGCTAAAAGCAGTTGCTTAAATTAAGGCAATTTGAGAAAACAGCACATAATCAAATATATAGACATTATTTTTTTGTGAAAGATTTGCACATACACGAAAACACAATCTTGTGACATTACATAATGATGTAGAAAACATTTCAAATTATTCTCTAATATTTTAAAAATAAAAACACAAAAATCAGAAACATCTATTAATGAATATACAATGTAAAAACATAATTACCAACATCAACGACAAATGTCAGGGCAGATATAAGAAAAAAGTTTTTTTTTTTATTCAACTGAAATTTATTTTGTAAAAAAATAAAAATATGCTGGTTACTTTTATATAGGTTTTATGTAAGCCCCAAGATACCATTAAAAAAAAATTCTGTACAGATACAAAAAAGGAAATTAGAAATAAGTAAAATCATATCAAGACACAAAACTATACAGAGAGTAAAGAAAAAACAAAGATGTAAGAATTCCAATAAAATAGTTAAAACATAACATTGCCTTTCTCTTTCAGAAAATTAAATACATATATAAAATTAACTTAGAAATTAAGAGACATGGCCGGGCGCGGTGGCTCAAGCCTGTAATCCCAGCACTTTGGGAGGCCGAGGTGGGTGGATCACGAGGTCAAGAGATCGAGACCATCCTCGTCAACAAGGTAAAACCTCATCTCTACTAAAAATACAAAAATTAGCTGGGCATGATGGTACGTGCCGGTAGTCCCAGCTACTCAGGAGGCTGAGGCCAGAGAATTGCTTGAACCCAGGAGGCAGAGGTTGCGGTGAGCCGAGATCGTGCCATTGCACTCCAGTCTGGGCAACAACAGCGAAACTCAGTCTCAAAAAAAAAAAAAAAATTAAGAGACATAATTTCAATACATAAATTTACTAACTGTTGAAAAACCAAGATCCCCTTTTTATCCACAAAAGTCAACTGAGATCAACTGATTAAACACACACACACACACACACACACACACACACACACACACAGAGAGAGAAAAGGGTAAGATGGAAGTAGACATTTAATGGAAATATTAATCACATGAGAGCAGAGGAAATCAAAATAATATTATGCAAGGTAAATGCAAGATTATACATCTTAAGTCAAAAATGGTCACATTTTAAAAATGTACTTCAAGTCAAAATTCCAAGGAGACAAAAAAGGACATTAAAACTTACAAATTTACGTCAGGTGCAGTTGCTCATGCCTGTAATCCCAGCAGGTTGGGAGGTGGAGGCGGGTGAATCACTTGAGGTCAGGAGTTCAAGACTCAACTCACCAACATGGTGAAACCCCAGTCTCTACTAAAAACACAAAAATTGACCAGGCATTGTGGTAAGTCCCTGTAACACTAGCTATACTGTAATCCTAGGTAATATTGTAATGATGTTCATCTTTGTCAGTGCAATCTACAGATTTCTTTTTTTTCTTTTTGACATGCAGTCTCACTCTGTCACCCAGCCTAGAGTGCACTGGTGGGCTCTCAGCTCACCACATCCTTCACCTCCTGGCTTCAAACAATTCTTCTGCCTCAGCCTCCCAAGTAGCTGGGTTACATGTGTGCACCATCATGCCTGACTAATTTTTGTATTTTTATGTAGAGACGGGGTTTCATAATGTTTGTCAGGCTTGTCTTGAACCCCTGACTTCATAATCTACCCAACTCAGCATCCCAGAGTGCTGGGATTACACTTGTGAGCCACCACACCTGGCTGCAACGAACAGATTTAATGCAAAGTTTTTCAAATTTTTCATTGCATTTTGTAAGAAATACAAACAGCAATCCTGAGTGTATAGAATCTCTACAGACAAAATATTAAAAAGAAAACAAAACAATGTTGGGGGCATTATATTTCCTGATTTCAAAACACATTAGAAAGATAGAGAATTAAAACAATTTGATATGAGTATGAAGGTGAAAAAGTAGACTAATAAAATAGAATGGTCCGGGCGCGGTGGCTCACACCTGTAATCCCAGTACTTTGGGAGGCTAAGGAGGCTGGATCATGAGGTCAGCAGTTCAAAACCAGCCTCACCAACATAGTGAACCCTTTTCCCTACTAAAAATGCACAAATTAGCCAGGCATGGTGGCAGATGCTTGTTATCCCAGCTACTCAGGAGGTTGAGGCAGGAGAATGGCTTGAATCCAGGAGGTGGAGATTGTGGTGAGCTGAGCCATCCATTGCACTCCTGCCAGGGTGACAGAGTTAGACTGCATCTCAAAAAATAAAATAATAATAATAATAAATGCAATAGGATGCAGCACATATATGAAAACTCTGACATATATGGCAATAGAAACAAGAGTCCCTTGCATACCCATAATTATCTTACCATTGTTATTGAAAGCCAATAGGTAAAAGCAATGCAAATTTCTGTCACCAAATAGTTCAGTAGATATAATTTAAAATATAAAAATACAAAAATATTTACTCAGTTTGCAAAACAGCAGAAAGTTTTCTAACTATAAAGGGAAATCTTGATGATATTATGCAAAATAAAATGAGCCAGCCACAGAGACGTTATGAGATATATAAAGCAGTTACTCTTAGAAAGAGAAAAGTGCCAAGAAATGGGAAAAAATGGTAGTTGTTTAATGTGTATGACAAAATTTTCAGAAATCTATGATAAAACAATGTAAATATACTTAACATGCCTGAAATGGAGACTGTTTTTGAGTCAGGGTCTCACTCTATCACCCAAGCTGGAGTCCATGACATAATTATGGCTCACTGCAGCCTCATACTTTCAGGTTCAAATAATCCTCCCTCCTTAATCCCCCAAGTAGGCAGGATCGTACTACTATGTCTGGCTAACTTTTAAAATGTTTTATAGAGATGAGGTCTCCATATGTCTCTCAGGCTGTTCTCAAGCTTTTGGACTCACGCAATCTTCCCGCTATGGCCTCCCAAAATCAGGGGATTAAATGTAAACCACCACCATCACTGGCCATGAAAGGTACACTTAAACAGATTGAAGATGGTAAATTTTAAAGAATTATACATCTTTCCAAAAATTACCTTCAAGTCACAGAACTGTTTCTCTCACACAAAGAAAATATATCTTTATTATTAAATACAAGGTGAAAATCAGACTATTTCCATCACTACTCATTTAGACAAGATAAAGCAATCATTAAAAATCAGCAAAGAAAACATAAATACAGGCCGGGCATGGTGGCTCAAGCCTGTAATCCCAGCACTTTGGGAGGCAGAGGCAGGTGGATCACGAGGTCAAGAGATCGAGACCATCCTGGTCAACATGGTGAAACCCCGTCTCTACTAAAAATACAAAAAATTAGCTGGGCATGGTGGTGCGTGCCTGTAATCCCAGCTACTCAGGAGGTTGAGGCAGGAGAATTGCCTGAACCCAGGAGGCGGAGGTTGCGGTGAGCCGAGATCGCGCCATTGCACTCCAGCCTGGGAAACATGAGTGAAACTCCGTCTCAAAAAAAAAAAAAAAAAAGAAAACATAAATACAAGATTAGCCATATAGGCATACATAATCAGATTGTAACAGACATATGGTTGATTTATCTCTTAATTAAACCCCACACCTACCTACGGGTATACACAGACTTGCAAATTGTCTAAAATTGTAAAACAAACAAACACAATAAAGTTATGTTAAAAAACCTACACTGAGAAAACATGCTAATATGGAATTGCAAAGCAATAAATGTTTACTCATAAAATCTGGAATGCAACATTGATGAAGCATTACAAAGAATCTGTGTGGATAACTACAATAGCTTACTGCAACTGTGAACTCATTGAAGATGACTATTTTGAATCATTGGCATCCACTGTAATGCAGTAAAGTTTCATATAAAATGCCATATAATCATAAACAGAAGATTCTAACAACAAACTTTTGATAAATAAGCATTTAAATGAGATAATTTTTAAGTTTTAAACACATGCTATTCTTACAAAAAATAAAACTTCTGTAATCTAACTTTAGAAGCAAACAATAGCCTTACATCGCGAAATAAAGAAAATACATATCGATTTTGCAGAATACTGTCAGAGCCTCTGAGATATAAAACAAATATTTGGTAATGATTTATGTTTCATTTTAGATATAGGCTGACAAAAATGAGTGAAAATCTTATCATCTTTATTTAGCTGCCTACATTTACTTTTTGCCTGCCTACTAATTATCTAATTCACTTCAGGCATAAATGTCAATTCTAGTATATTGTCATAAATGTCTAAATCTAAAATTACAGACAAAATCAAAATAGAAAATATAAAGTAAAAACGTCCAGGGAGAGTGACATCACTAAGATGGGAAAATAAAAGGTGCCCTATTTGCCTATTATCTGACAGCAAGAAAATTCATCAGCCATCCCTAACAAAAATGCCTTTATGAGAGAAACAGGAATCATGGCTCAAATTGTAATGACAGCTACATGGTACAGTGAGTCACAGAACTGCTTCATGCTAGGATTTCAAGACCAGCCTGGGTTATGCACAAAGACCCAATCTCCAAAATAAGTGCCCTTAAAAGAGCTTTAAGGTCCAGGGAGGAAGTTGTACAACTTTGCTAATACCCAAGATGGAGGAACATTCTTATCAGAAGACAGGCTTTGATTCAGGTGGCAAATTCTAGGACCCCTGTTCCTGGCTATAGACCAGAAAATGGCCCACTGAACTTGGTCCCACGGAGAATTCTGAACTTACCCTGTAATAATCCCAAACTCCTCCCAGCCACAGTCTGGGAAAGATCCCACCCTTCCAGAGGCCTGGAGGAAGACACCCATTTATGGCCATGCTGTCAGGCCTGAAGACGTTGGCCCTCACTGTGGTCCATGAAGCAGTTCCATGACTCAGTTTCAGCTCCCTGAGCCACAGTGCATGGCAAGTTCTGCCTATGTAGAAACCCACAGTGGCCTTGGGAAATCCTTTCTGGTACTCAGTGAAAGCCAAGCTCATCTACATCTTAACATAAAGCCTACCATATGAAGACCCAGGTGAGGAAACCTGACCTACAGTCTGCCAAACAGAGCAAAGGCCTGAAGAATATTCAGTCTGTCCAAAAATTAAATGGGAATTACAACTATCCAATCCCCTTGTAACAAGCCAACTAAAGATGAACCCTAATGCAGACCCAGCAGCCTTTGTAATCAAGCTAAAACCACTCTCCACTACAAAGCCATAGGGCATCCCATCACCCTGGGGGCTCAACAAAAGGTCTTTACCTTCTGAAAACAGTTTATAGAAAGTTGAAGAAGTGTTTGCTCCTTCAAATTCACAGACACCACTGCAAAAGTATACTGTGCCTATTCTCAATGCTTCTGTCTGAACATAGCATTGGAAGTGTGTGCAATAAAAATTAGTCAAAAAATATTTTGGGTTATTGAAATTAAAGACAAATAATTAAAAAGTTGCTTTTTGTAGATCATTTGATCTTATATAAAAACATAAACATTACATTAAAACCTAGTTAAAGTAATAATTACACTCATTCAATTAGTAAAATAGAAAATTAACATACAAGTATAAGTTATGTTTCCATACACTTTAAACAATCTGATAAAATACAGAAAGGAAGCAATCTTACTTACAATAGCACTAAAATAATATATTCTGAAGAACAAATATAACCAAGGAGCTTAAATATCTTTCAAATAAAAGATACATCAATTAAAAAAACTGAAATGATAAAAATCAATATAAAAACATTTTATGTCTGTTGGTTGAAAGACTATTGTTAAAGTGCCATATTATCTATAGTGATTTTTAGATTTAATAAACTCTCTATCAAAATTTCAATATTTTCTACAGTAACAGAAAATGTAATTCTAAAATTCACTTAGAACTACAATAAATTTTAAATAGCCAAAGCAATCTTGAAAAACAAACAACAAAGCAGAACATCATAATTTATAATTTCAAACTATACTTCAAGGTTATAAAAGAAAAAGGCAGAAAAATTAGCAATACAAAAATAATGAGGTCCGGGCTCAGTAGCTCACACCTGTAACCCAGCAATTTGGGAGGCCGAGGCAGGGGGCGAATCACCTGAGGTTGGGAGTTTGAGACCAACCTGACCAACATGAGGAAACCCCGTCTCTACTAAAAATACAAAAATTAGCCTGGTGTGGTGGCGGGCACCTGTAATTCCAGCTAACTGGGAGCCTGAGGCAGCAGAATTGCTTGAACCCAGAAGGCAGAGGTTGTGATGAGCTGAGATCCCACCACTCCACTCCAGCCTGGGCTACAAGAGCAAAACTCCATCTCAAAAAGGTAATAATAACAATAATAGAACAGTAACCACGACTCTCACACATTTTAGACATAATGTAAAAAGGAGCTTAAAAAGCAGTTTAACATATAAAGCTTCTCCAAATTATGCAGAAATCTGATTTTCAAAAAAAATGAGAGAGCAATCGGATTTTGCAGTCTCTTGTGCGCCATGAAGAGAACTTTACTTGTCACTTTAAATGCAAAGGAAGATCCCTGAAGGAAAAGTAAAATCTTAGAGATTTTAAAAAGATAAGACAGGAGATGTTTCTATGAGGCTTCTGTTGTACTCACTTTCACTTTCACCTACCTGGGGACTCGGCTACCATTTCATGTCTCTTCACATTCCAAGGCTCCTTTCCTTGCTCTAGACAGGTGATCAGGTCTGGCTTAGAAGCAGCAATACCTGTTTTATTAAACATTTCATGAATCTTGTTCATAGTCTCCAACACCAACTTAGTAGTGTGCTCAGTAAAAAGAATGTAACAAAATATTTTAAAACACATTTTAATATTGTAAGTTTGTAATTTCACTACCTGGTACTACTAAATCAAAAAGTAGTGGCAATCAAATTTTAAGATGTAATAAACAGAATGTTACGCCACTACATTTCTAAACTTGACACTAATTGAGAGTGAAGGACACAGATTAGCTCAGGAATGTGGAAAGTTCAGATCAAAATTAAACATCCTAAAATTCTTTTTTATTAGACAAACCTTGCAGTTTTTTTTTAACAGATCTGAAAGCAAAAATTACCAAAAATCATTCTACAAAAAAGAAAGAAACAAAGAAAGAAAACAAAGAGAGAGATAAAAAAAAAGAAAAGAAACTTATAGGATATATTACTAAATTGCATATTAAAGTCATGCTCACCCAGGAAGACCAGGTTTCTGTAATTCTCCAACATCACAGTTCTATACAAATTCTGCTGTGCAGTGTCCAGGCATTGCCACTCCTTCCGAGATAGTTCTATGGCCACATCCCTAAATGTCAACACTCCCTGAAAAATACACGCAAACATATATATTAAACAAATGGAGGCCGGGCGCGGTGGCTCACGCCTGTAATCCCAGCACTTTGGGAGGCCGAGGCGGGTGGATCACGAGGTCAAGAGATCGAGACCATCCTGGTCAACAC
>NW_016108118.1:304956-307233 GCF_001604975.1 Cebus imitator | reverse complement strand
AAAAAAAAAAAAAAAAAATGGAAAATGAGCAGAATTTTTAATTTGACTCAAAGTAAAACAAAAATAAAGATAGCTGCTTCTTACTTACAAGAGTGACTGACAATATCTAGTAAATAACTTACAACACAGAAATATTCTCTAAGGTATTCTCTAACTGAGAAAAGAGAATGGCATAAGGTCTACAACATCAACATATAGATGGTACTTTTCTGGTTAATGAGGTAGAAAACTGAGGGCATAAACACTAACATGTACATTTTTGAATGCTATATTTACATCATGCAGAATGAACTGTGTAAATTTTTCAGATAGAAAAGACATAATACTGAGTTAGAAAGTACTGCTGAAATTTGAATGTGTACAATAAACTGGAGACATTAATGCAGATTATTTTTTCAGAGAATCTGGTATACAGTCTCAGTTTCTGAATCTCAAACATGCTCACCACTAATGCCAATGTTATTGGCAAAAGAAAACTATTTTGTCAAACATCCAGTAAGTGAACAAGACTGTGTTTTTCAGTTTTTCTAGGCTGCAAACAAAGATCAGAGCTTTCATTTTCCAAAGACAGATAAATGCAATGAAAACCTAAGAAAGGGCAGCTACCAGATTAAAAGTGATTGTTTATCCACATCAGCTGCATAAAGATACTTAATAATGAAGAGAAGAACAATTAACTCTATAGAGAAAGAAATCTGTCACAAAGCTAATTAACTAAGTGGGTTATTACATTAACTGCATGCAGACACATTTCTAAGACGTGCTAAGGTACGCAGAAGGAAACAGCATCACTGCCCCCTCAAAAGTAACTTCTATTGTGAACTTAATCATAAGGAAACAACGGATTCACTAGGCATGGTGGCTCATGCCTATAAGTTGAGCACTTTCAGAAGCTGAGGCAAGCAAATCACGATGTCAAGGGATTAAGACCATCCTGGCCAACATGGTGAAACCCCATCTCCACTAAAAATAAAAAATTCACAAGCATTCCTATAACCCAACGATTAACAGAGAGCCAAATAGTACATGAACTTCACAACTGCTACAAACAGAATAAAATACCTAGAAATACAGCTAACAAGCAGTGGGAAGGACCTCTTCAAGGAGAACTACAAAACACTGTTCAAGTAAGAGAGCACACAATCAAATGGTAAAATGTTCCATTTTTATGGACAGAAAGAACATCAGGCTATGTGTGGAGGCTCACACCTGTAATTCCAACACTTTGGGAGGCTGAGGTGAGTGAATCACCTAAGGTCAGGAGTTTGAGACCAGCCTGACCAAGATGGAAATCCTGACCAACATGGAGAAATCTTGAATCTACTAAAAATACAAAATTAGCCGGGTATGGTGGTGCATGCAGATAATCCCAGCTACTAAACAGGCTGAGGTAGGATAACCGCTTGAATTGCCTGAACCCAGGAGGCAGAGGTTGTGGTGAGCTGAGATCATGTCACTACACTCCAGCATGAGCAATACCATCTCAAAAAAAGAAAAGAAGAAGAAAGAATGAACATAATGAAAGTGGCCGTACGGCCCAAAGTAATTTATGGCTTTGATGCTATACCCATCAAATTACCATTGACATTCTTCACAAAATTAAAAAAAGAAACTACTTTAAATTTTATATGGAATCAAAAATAAGCACGTATAGCCAAGACAATCCCAAGGAAAAAGAACAAAGATGAAAGCATCAGCCCACCTGACTTCCAGCTATACTACAAGGCTACAGTAACCAAAACAGCATGGTACTGGTATAAAAACAAACATACAGACCAAGAAAACAGAAAAGAGACCTCAGAAATAACACCACATATCTGTAACTATCTGAATTCAACAAACCTGACAAAAACAAACAATAGAGAAAGGATTCTCTATTCAATCAGAATAGAGAATTGAACAGAACACACTCTATTCAATAAATAGTCCTGAGGAAACTCATTAGCCATATGTAATAAATTAAAACTGAACGTCTCACTTATATCTTCTAAACATTTACTCAAGATGAATTAAAGGCTCAAATGTAAAACCCAAAACCATAAAAATCCTGGAAGAAAACCCAGGAGGCTGAGCATGGTGGCTAATGCCTGTAATCTCAGCACTTTAGGAGGCCGAGGTGGAAAAATCACCTGAGGTTGGGAACTTGAGACCCGCCTGACCAACATGGAGAAACCCCTTCCCTACTAAAAATACAAAAAAATTACCCGGGCGTGGTGGTGTGTGCCTGTAATCCCAACTACTTGAGAGGCTGAGGCAGGAGAATTGTTTGAACCCAAA
>NW_016108118.1:301801-304361 GCF_001604975.1 Cebus imitator | reverse complement strand
ATATCATCTCACACCAGTCAGAATGGTGATTATTAAAACATCAGAAACAATAAATGCTGGTGAGGCTGTGGAGAAATAGGAATGCTTTTACACGGTTGGTGAAAATGTACATTAGTTCAACCATCATGGAACACAATGTGATGATTCCTCAAGGATCTAGAACCAGAAACGTATTTTGACCCAGCAATCCCATTACTGGGAATATACTCAAAGGAATACAAACCATTCTACTATAAAGACACATGGACATGTATGTAACAGTTTGTTGCAACACTATTTACAATAGCGAAGAAATGGAACCAACCCAAACGCCCATCAATAAGACTGGATAAATAAAACCTGGTACATACACACCAGGGCATATTATGCAGTCATATGAACAAATAAGATTATGTCCTTTGCAGGAGCATGGACTAAGCTTGCAGTCATCATGCTCAGCAAAGAAACACAGTCACAGAAAACCAAAAATCTCATCTTTTCACTCACAAGTGAGAGTTCAACAATGAGAACACATAGACACAGAGAGAGAAACACACATCAGGGCCTGTTGTAAAGTGAGGGAAAGGGAGGGCGCCTAGAGGTTGGGTCAATACATGCAGCAAGCCACCATGACACACATAAATCTGCACATTCTGCACATGTATCCTGGAATTTAAAAATAAGGATTCAGTATTTCATCATTGCTGGGCATGGTCGTTCACTCTGTAATCCCAGCACTTTGGGAGGCCGAGGTGGCTGGATCATCTGATGTCAAGAATTCGAGATCAGCCTGACCAACATGGAGAAACCCTGTCTCCACTAAAACTGTAAAAACTAGCCAGATGTGGTAGCCGGCAATCTCAGCTGCTTGGGAGGCTGAGGCAGCAGAATGGCTTGAACCCAAGAGGTGGAGTTAGCAGTGAGCTGAGATCACATGATTGCACTATAGCGTGGGCAACAAGAGCGAAACTCTGTCTAACAAAAAATTCATTGTTAAGAAAGTCATTTTTTTCTTGTTCTTCTCCTTCTCTAGGATTTCTTCTCTGATAAGATTCTCTGGACAAATTACACCTGCATCTTGAGAATATGCTTTGAGTGGTGTTAGCACCATATGTTTACCTGCTGCCACCACACCCACAGGCAGAAGAACCAAGACCGAAAAACTCCAGCCATTTCTGTACTTTGTAACAGAAGAAATTTAGGAACAATAAGCTGCTCCACAGGTAAAAAATATATGTTTCTCCTTTCCAGTTCTTGGTTGCCCTCCTGTGCCAGCAATTTCTCCTACACTAATGAAAATGTGAGCCACAGTGCCTTGTCCCTATGAAACCCAAAGAAAAGAGGCTCTAGGACCACTCTTTAGTGAACAGGTGAAACTTAACTCTCACAAATGTATCTTGAGCCACCTATATTTGTTTCTGGCCACAAATTACAGTCACATGAGACATTTAATTAAAACAGCATAAATGCTTCCACCCAGAACATTAATCAAAATCTATGACAGGAAGGGCACCAGTAAAGAGATTTTTGCAAATTAGCCATTTGATTCTAATTAGCAACCTAAACTTAAACTTAGAACCGCTTAACTAAGCATTACCTCTCAAGCTTTAACGAGCTTACAATTACTTGGTAATTTTGGTCCCACTCTATCTAGTGTGACTCTACAGGTTTGGAAAGAGCCAATAAATGAGTGTTTTCCATAAGTCCCCTGCCAATGCCGACCTTGCTCCCCCGGGCTCATTATTAGCATTAGTTAGAGAAAGCAGGCACAGCACAAAGTCTCTTACACTTTGTACTCTCGTCACCACACAAACACTTCTGGCACAAATGAAGACAACCAATCTCCATCTTAAAGTATCATCATCTTTGCTGGCTTTTAAAAGTTTACAGAGAAACAGAAAGTGGCAACATCTAAGTCTGCATTTATTTACTTATTTATTTATTGCTGTTACCTAGGCTGGAGTACAGTGGTGAGATCTACACTTACTTCAACTTCCGCTTTGCAGGTTCAATTGATTCTCCTGCCTCAGCCTCCCAAGTAGCTGGGACTACAGGTGTGTGCCACCATGGCTGGCTATTTTTTTTTTTTTTTTTGGTATTGAGGGTTTCACCATGTTGGCCAGGGTGGTCTCGACCTCTTGACCTCAAATGATCAGCCCACCTCAGCATCCCAAAGCGCTGGGATTACTTGTGTGAACCATTATGTCGGGCCTTAAATCTGTATTTAGAAAACAACATAGACACATGTACTAATAAAATGTTTATTAAGCAGGTACTATGTGCTCAATAAGATTTTACAGAGCACTGTAATAACATATTATGGGACTTAATTCTAGTAACAGCCTATGCGCTGATACTAAAGGCTCAATAATTCCAAATATTTAGGGAAAAAAACAGAGTTTTTATTCCTTCCCATTTCTCTGTCATTGATTTTATTTAAAATATGTAAAATAAAATCTAAATACAGACAAATGGGAGTCACACAGAAATAAAGAGTTTAATGTAATTTACAAAAATTTATATTGTGTTTATATTTACATTTTGTGCCTTGTGGAGAAACTACTAGATCTGCAGGAACAGA
>NW_016108118.1:297720-299101 GCF_001604975.1 Cebus imitator | reverse complement strand
TCACCAGGCACAGTGGCTCATACCTGTAATTATAGCACTTTGGGAGGCCAAGGCGGGTGGATCACCTGAAGGAGATTGAGGCCAGTCTGGCCAAAATGGTGAAAATCCATTTCTTTTAAAAATACAAAAATTAGGGGGCTGGGGACAGGAAAAAGAATATATATATATATATATATATATATATATATATATAAATAAGCCAGGTGTGGTGGCAGGTGCCTGTATTCCCATCTACTTGGGAGGCTGAGGCAGAAGAATCGCCTCAACCTGGGAGGCAGAGTTTGTAGTGAGCTGAGATTGCCATTGCACTCCAGCCTGGAAGGCAAAAGCGAAACTCCATATCAAAACAAGAAAAAGGAAAAAAAATAAAGATAACAAAGGCCAGGTGTGTTGGCTCAGGCCTGTAATCCCAGCACTTTGTGAGGCCAAGGTGGGTGGATCATGAGGTCAGGAGTTCAAGACCAGCCTGGCCAAGATAGTGAAACACTGTCTCTACTAAAAATACAAAAAAAAATTAGCTGAGTGTGGTGGTGGGTGCCTGGAATTCCAGCTACTCAAGAGGCTGAGGCAGGAGATCTACTTCAACTTGGGCAGTGTAGGTTGTAGTGAGCCGAGACTGTGCCACTATACTCAAGCCTGTATAAGAGAGCGAGAATCCATCTTAAAAACAAACAAATAAACAAAAAGGTGTTTCTCAGGCAGACTTTTTTTCTTTTCTTTTGGTCATTAGTTATCATTACTTTATTATAAAAGAGATATGAAAATTATTTACATGATGAAAGTTTTCAGAACTTCAGTAGAATCGACTGCACCATTTCAATAGTGATTTATTTTAGTCTACTTGCTTTCTAAGAATGTCACCATCTCTAAATAGGAGACAATCTTTGTCACCTAGAACTACTTTGGTGCCTCCATATTCTGGGAGAACTTTATCTTCATCCTTCATGCTAACAGTTTGAATCTCTCCATGCTTTCCTTTGGAACCTGGTCCAACAGGGATGTCTGTTGCTTACAATACTTTTCCTTGTGATATTTCTGAAAGCATAATCCCTCCATTGGTTAGTTTGAGCAGCACTCCTTTTAAGCAATACTCAGTCAAAAAGTGAAAGAAACAGAAAGTCTTCTTCACTTAAAGAAATAACTTTGAAAAAAGCACACACAAAAAAAAGAAATAACTTTGATTATTGATTAGCTACACATCATTAAGATTTGGGGTATGGGATATAGTGTCTTATGTGGCATTATTTAATTTATACCTACTTGTCACAATAGTTGTGATAACCTGCTTTTTGCCAGCTAGAACTCTTTCTCAGACTAAAAGCTGTTCAGCCTTTATGTTAGCTTCTTGAGCCAGACAGACTCCATTTTAGCTTCTTCATTT
>NW_016108118.1:293909-295590 GCF_001604975.1 Cebus imitator | reverse complement strand
AATTGCTTGAACCCAGGAGGTGGAGGTTGCAGTGAGCCAAGATCATGCCACTGCCCTCCATCCTGCGTGACGGAGTGAGACTACATCTCAAAAACAAACAGAACAAAAAGCAGCATTCCAACATAGTAAAATGAAAGATACTAAAATTATACTTACCTATAATTATTTCCATTGGAGAAACTAATACACATGTTAGACTAATATCTACTGTAATAATTTGGTAGTATTTTTTTGAATATTAAATATTAATATCTAGGCATTATAATTTTGATGTACTAGTCATAATGTATGTAGGATTTTGAAAAATTATAACTATAATACAGTTAAAACACTATATTTCAAAAGCATGAGTAACAACATTAAAATAACTATTTAAGAGGTTTATTCAAAGTAAATATTGTTGCCAAATATTTATACTATTGTGGAATATACTATTTAATTTACATAAATGCAGGTTGTCTAAAGACACTACTCATAACTATGACAATTGTTCTAAAGTAATAAACAGAAAAAAACAAAGAACTACAGAATTCATCCTTTAGTTTACACACTGAACTATTTTTACGTCTGCATTGTAAGTACTTCAGCCCACAAATGATTACCTCGGATAATCACGTTTCGGTCAAAGTGACTTACTCTGTATCTTTTAGTCTTTATCCTTCTGTATTGCTGAATTTGATTATACCTTTAAATAAACCTTTGCCAAAGTAAAAACAGCAATAAATCTCAGAACCCAAATAAAGCAATCCTGAGTCCAAAAGGAGGACAAAATGATTATTTAGCTGTTACGTTAATGTAAGAAAAAAAAATCGAAATATAATCCAAATGCTTTAATTAAAAAGAGATGAACAAAACATACTCCCCTATTTTCATCTATGTGAATAAAATCTCTTATTTTTCATGTATATATTCTGCTAAAACAACCAGGCAATGGACATGTTCTTGAACTCTTAGTGATGTAAACTGTAAATTTTTTTTTTTTTTTTAATTTGAGATAGAGTCTTACTCTGCTGCAAGGCTGGAGTGCAGAGGCGTGATCTTGGCTCACTGCAACCTCTAACACTCGGGTTCAAGTGATTCTCCTGCCTCAGCCCCTTTAGTAGCTTGGACTACAGGTGCTCACCACCACACCCAGCTAACTTCTCTATTTTTAGTAGAGATGGGGTTTCATCATTTTGGACAGGATGGCCTCAATCTCTTGACCTCATGATCCACCCACCTCAGCCTCCCAAACTCCGAGGATTATAGACTTGATTCTCCATGCCCAGCCTTGAAAGAATATTTACAGTAACAAAGCAAAAGAGAAAAAGGTTTTTAAAATAAATTTATGGGTACACATAAATAAATCAAGTTCTTATAGATATATGAAGAGAATAAGACACTGCCACATTAATAGTGGAAGACTACAACACCCACAGCTACTAATAGATACATTATTGAGGCAGAAAATTAACAAAAACTTTAAGACTTAAACTCAACACTTGACTAAATATTCCTAGTAGGCTTCTACAAAATTCTCCTTTTAAAAATAACATAGTAATTCGTTTTAAAAATAACACAGGACTCGGGGCCGGGCGCGGTGGCTCAAGCCTGTAATCCCAGCACTTTGGGAGGCCGAGGCGGGTGGATCACAAGGTCAAGAGATCGAGACCATCCTGGTCAACACAGTGAAACCCCGTCT
>NW_016108118.1:287802-291639 GCF_001604975.1 Cebus imitator | reverse complement strand
ACCCAATACAGGAATACCCAGATATATAAGACTTATAAAGAGACTTACACTCCCACACAATAATAGTGGAAGACTTCAACATCGATATTAGGCAGATCAATGAGACAGAAAGTTAACAACGATACCCAGGATTGGAACTCAGATCCGGAACAAGTAAACTTAATTAACATTTATAGAACTCTCCACTTTAAATACACAAAATATACACTCTTATCAGTGCCACATCACATCTATTTACAGGTTTCAATGAAACATTGGTTGGCTGCTTGTTTGTTATTTTCTTCCCTCATTTTTTTTTCATGTCTCTATTATTAAGCACAAATACAGGCATACCCATTTTTAGACTGCATTCTAGCCCAAGCAATAAAGCAACACCCCCGTTCTCTCTCCCTCTTCCTCTTTCTCTTTCTTCCTCTCCTTCATTCATTTTTCTTTCTTTTTTTAAAAAAAAAAGAAAGAAAAGAAAAATACCATAGTATATACAGTCTTCTCATCACCACGTACCCTAAAATTGATCACACAGTCAGAAGCAAAACAATTCTCAGCAAATTTAAAAATTCCAAAATTATATCAATCACATACAGAGGCCACAGCTTGGTAAAATATAACAAACCCACTTAAATCACACGATTACATGGAAATTAAAAGAGCTTCACTTGAATACCTTTTGGGTAGATGATAAAGTTAAGGCAGGAACCCAAGATTCTTTGAAAAAAATGAAAACAAAGATACAACATACCAGAATTTTTGTAACACAGCTAAGGCCATGTTAGGAGAAAAATTTATAGCATTAAATGTTTACATTGAAAAGTTACAAAGACCTCAGTTTACGTCAGGAGTTCGAGACTAGCCTGGACAATATGGTGAAGCCCAGTCTCTACTAAAAATACAAAACATTAGCTGAACGTAGTGGTGGGAATCTGTAATCCCAGCCACTCAGGAAGTTGAGGCAGGAGAATAACTTGAACCCAGGAGGTGGACATTGCAGTCAGCCAAGATCACAACACTGGACTCCAGCCTGGGTGAAAGAGTGACTTTAAAAAAATTTTTAAAAATGACCTCAGTTTAACAAGCTGATATCATAAATAAAATACTGAAAAAAGCAAGAGCAATCATCCCCTAACCTAGCAGAAGACAAGAAATAACCAAAATTATTTCTGAATGGATGGAGATTTTGACATAAAAAACTATACAGAAGATCAAGAATTGCAGGACTAAAATCTTAAAAAAATAAATGAATAAGATAAACCATTAGCAAGATTAAGAAAGAAAAAGGAAAAGATCCAAATAAACATCATTAAAAATGACAAAAGGGACATAGCCCCTGACTTTACATAAATACATGAAGTGTACTATGAAAACTTCTACACAAATAAACTTGAAAATCTAGAAGGGGCAAATTCTTGAACACATATATCCTCTCAAGACTGAATATAAAGAAAATCAAAGCTCTTAATAGATCAATAACAACATCAAAAATTAAATTAGTAATAAGTAGCCTACCAAATAAAATAGCCCAGGACCAGACAGATTCCCAGCTGACTTCTACTACATGTAAAAGAGCTGGTAATGTTTTTACTAAAACTATTCCAAAAAATTAAAACAGCACCATTCTGATACCAAAACTTGACAGAGAAAACAAAAGAAGAAAACTTTAGACCAATATTCTTGATGAACGATGATGCAAAATTTCTCAACAACATATTGACAAACCAAATTGAGCAGGACATCAAAACACTAAACGGCCATGATCAAGTAAGTGTTATTTCTGGGATACAAAGTTAATTCTACATGAAGTAGGGCACTGTGGCTCATGCCTAGAATCCTATAAGTTTGAGAAGCTGAGGCAGGTAGATCATCTGAGGTCAGGAGTTAAAGACCAGCCAGGCCAACATGGCAAAACCCTGTCTCTACTAAAACCACAAAAATTATCCAGGTGTGGTAGCAAGCACCTATAATCCAGCTGCTTGGGAGGCTGAGGCAGAAAAATCACTTAAACCTGGGAGACAGAAATTGCAGTGAGCTGAGATCATGCCATTATACTCGTCCCTGGTGACAGAGCAAGACTCAATCTCAAAATAATATTAATAATAAATGTAATTTATCACAAACAGAACTAAAGACAGAAATCACAAATTTATGGGAATAGATGCAGAAAGGCTTTCAATAAAATTTAACAATTTTATGTTAAAAAGCCTTGACACAGGGCCAGGCACGGTGGCTCACACCTATAATCCCAGCACTTTGGGAGGCCGAGACGGGTGGATTATGAGGTCAAGAGATCGAGACAATCCTGGTCAACATGGTGAAACCCCGTCTCTACTAAAAATACAAAAATTAGCTGGGCATGGTGGCGTGTGCCTGTAGTCCCAGCTACTCAGGAGGCTGAGGCAGGAGAACTGCTTGAACCCAGGAGACGGAGGTTGCGGTGAGCTGAGATTGCACCATTGCACTCCAGCCTGGGAAACAAGAGTGAAAATCTGTCTCAAAAAAATAAATCAGTTAATTAAAAATATAAAGAAAATAAAAAGCCTTGACAAGCTAGGCATGGAAGGTGCATACTTCGAAATATTATCTATCACAAATCCATAGCCAACATACTGTATACACACAAACTAGAATCATTTTTCTATCAAAACTGGCAGAAGACAAGGATGCCTTCTCTCAACATTCCTATTCAGCATAAAATTGGACGTCCTGGCCTGAGCAATTAGGAAAGATAAAAATATACATGACAAGCAAACAGAAATAGAGAAAGTCAAACTTATTTCTGTTTGCAGACAACATAATGAAAAACACTGTAATCTTTAGAAAGCTTTAGAAAAGCTTTCTAAACTTACAACAAACTTCAGTAAAATTTCAAAATATAGAATAAACAAAAATTAGTACCATCTGTGTAAATCAAAAACCTGCATGCAGAAACTAAATCAAAAACAAAATCTCATTCACAATCACTACAAAGAGAATAAAACATCTAGGAACACAGCTAACCAGGGAGGTGAAAGATCTTTATGAGAAGACTGATAAAACACTGCTTAAAGAACTCAGAGATGAAACAAACAAATGGAAAAATAGTTTATGCTCATGGATAGAAACGATTAATATTATTAAAATGGTAACACTGTAAATAAAATTACAGATTTAATGCTATTTTTATCAAATTACCAAAAATACTTTTTAAAAACTAAAAAAGAAAATTTATGTATTTATATGGAACTCACATCTTCTGTATTGAGAAAACATAAAAAAAAAATGTGAAAAAATTATATATTTTTTAAACATTTATATATATATATATGTATATATATGGAACCAAAAAGAACCCAAATAGCCAAGGCAATCATAAGAAAAAAGAACAAAGCTTAAGTCATGACATTACCTAAATTCAAACTGTACTACAGGGCTACATTAAAGAAAGCATAAAGGTACTGGTACAAAAACAAACTCATACACCAGTGTAACAGAATAGAGAGCTCAGAAATAATGCCACATACCTACAACCATCTCATCTTTGACAAAGCTAACAAAAGGAATCTGGAAAGAATTCCCTATTTAATGGCGCTGGAATAACTAGCTAATACTCTGTAGAAGATTGAAACTGGATGCTTTCATTAAACCATATACAAAACTCAAGATAAATTAAAAATTTAAATGAAAAACTTGAAATTAAAAAAGAAAAAAAGCCCTCAGATAACTTAGGAAATACCATTCTAAACAGAGAAAATGGCAAAAATTAGGCCGGGCGCGGTGGCTCACGCTTGTAATCCCAGCACTTTGGGAGGCCGAGGCGGGTGGATCACGAGGTCAAGAGATCAAGACCATCCTGGTCAACATGGT
>NW_016108118.1:280638-283262 GCF_001604975.1 Cebus imitator | reverse complement strand
AAAAAATCAGCTGAAGTTTTCTTCAGTGGTCAAAAGAAAATACTTGTTAACCAAACTTCAGTTCTGTTGATTTCCAGCCCACGGGCTCCTGGACATTCAGCCACACTCCATTTGAGTAAAAATACAACATGTTATGTCCTTCCTAATAACATAATGACTTCAGGGTAAAACATTAATGTAGAATCTGATTTTTTCACCACTCATTTGCTCTTTACCTCCTACCTTCTTTGTAATCTTATTTGTTCCTTCTCATAAAATAAAGCCCTTCTCTGCCCAAACTTTGCAATGTTTACAGATCTTATATCAGGTATTCTCTTCTGTTGCAATACTCCTTTGGAATTTATTTATTTATTTATTTATTTGATGAAGTCTAACTCTGTAACCCAGGCTAGAGTGCAATGGAGTGTTCTTGGCTCACTGCAACCTCTGCCTTCCAGGTCCAAGCAATTCTCCTTCCTCAGCCTTCTGAATAGCTGGGACTACAGGCATTTTCCACCACACCCACCTAATTTTTGTATTTTTAGTAGAGTTGGGGTTTCACTATATTGGACAGACTGGTCTTGAACTCCTGACCTTGTGATCCACATGCCTCGGTCCCCCAAAGTACTGTGATGACAAGTGTGAGCCACCCCTCCCAGCTGGAATTTAATTTAAACATTTTTTAATTAATTAATTTTTTTTTTTTTTTTACAGAAGGGGATTTTACAATGTTGGTCAGAATGGTCTTAATCTCCTGACCTCGTGATTCACCCACTTTAGGCTCCCAAAGTGCTGGGATTACAGGTGTGAGCCACTGTGCCCAGCCTGGAATTTAATTTTTTTACATAAATCTAAGTTTGCTTTATTTTAAGCACTCTAGAAACTGCTTCAAAACAATGACAACTTCTTCTTCACAAAAATTCTACCAGTTCTTTTCCTTCTTAATCTTAACTGCATTTGCCTGTGGATCCCCAGCTTTCCAGGGCTCTGTATCTTCTCTCACTATAGAAGAGTCTTCCATGACTGGGGTGAATAGGCTGGGACATATGCAAGGGAGGTTCATCAGAAAACAATTGGGCTGTTAATAGCCTTCTTTTAGAGGTTCAATATTAGCCTTAGCTTGGAGGCACTAGGTTCAAGCTTTGATTTCCATGTCACAGTTATGTAACTTGGTTTTTGAAACTACCTGTGTGAAAAATTCAGCAACATTACTCAAACAAAATGTTCATCTAAAGAGATAAAATTATAAGGTGCTTACATTTTAAACCTCAAGGAGAAAAGCAAAAGTATCTACTCCTTTCAGACAGTGTATGTCTTATTATAAATTTTTCCATTAAAAATCACGTAGTAAACAATTAGTCATATTGAAATATTTCTAGGAGGTACCAAGTTTTATCTCATAAAATGTAGCATGAAACTCAGAAGTCAAGATGAAATGATACAGAACAGAGATGTTTACTGTCACAAATTAACTCTGCAAAAAAGAAAGTTATATTTTTATGACAACACAACTCACAAGTCGTCTACCACATTTTCTTGTAAAAAAATTTTTCTTTTTAATTTTTTTTTAGGCGTTTTGCTTTCATCCAAGCTGGAGTGAAGTCGCAAAATCTGGGCTCAATGCACCCTCCCCCCCTTGGGTTCAAGCAATTCTCCTGCCTCAGCCTCCCCAATGGGTTGGATTCTAGACTCCCACGACCACACCTGGTTAAATTTTGTATTTTCAGTAGACACAGGATTTCGCCACATTGGCCAGGGTGGTCTCGAACTCCCAACCTCAGATGATCCACTGGCCTTGGCCTCTCAAAGTGCTAGGATTACTGTGCACCATAGCTAACCCAGAGTTAGAGCCTAAACAACTATCTTAAACCCTGTATCCTTCAAGCACCAAAACAAATGATTTTTCCAAAAATAAGTTGTAACTGCTGCCCGGTTTCCTTTGTGATAACTGCTTGCTGCCCCGTTTTCCTTGTGATAACTGCTGACCTTGGCGTCTGTAAATAAAAACAGCTAGCTTGCTCTGAAAAAATGCTGATTGAAAAGAAAGAGAAGAAAAAATTTTCTATTGTAATGTTTGACTTGCAGCTCTCCACCAGTCACCACTTAGAATTTCCCCAAATTCCAGGAAGCCCACTGTGTAAAGCTGCTTGCCTTTGCTTATCACAAACTGCCAGAAATAGCTTATGTAAAGTTGCCTGCCCTGCATCCCCTCACCCTCTTGGTCCTAAAACCAGGATGTGGTTTTTCAGCTTATAAACCCTGCTCCCCCTGAGCTTGGGGCCACGGGTTAGAAAGAGTTGAGTCCTCCGTGGCTGCTGGCAATAAAGACCCTGCAATTTAGCATACTTTTGTCTTGGTGTTGTCTTTCTATGCTCACACCAGTACAACTGGCGTGAGCTACAGTGTCTGGCTGGAAATGTACTGATTCTATACAGCCAACATGCAGAAGAGATTTTTCCTGTTATTTTTCTTCGTAGCATTTTAAAAAGAAAGCCTTGGAATTCTGCTTGAAATCACCCAGTCATAAAAAACATTTCTCGGCCGGGCGCGGTGGCTCAAGCCTGTAATCCCAGCACTGTGGGAGGCCGAGGCGGGTGGATCACGAGGTCAAGAGATCGAGACCATCCTGGTCAACATGGTGAAAC
>NW_016108118.1:273409-278218 GCF_001604975.1 Cebus imitator | reverse complement strand
TGAGACAGAGTTTCGCTCTTGTTACCCAGGCTGGAGTGCAATGGCACGATCTCGGCTCACCGCAACCTCCGCCTCCTGGGTTCAGGCAATTCTCCTGCCTCAACCTCCTGAGTAGCTGAGATTACAGGCACGCGCCACCATGCCCAGCAGATTTTTTGTATTTTTTGTAGAGACGGGGTTTCACCATGTTGACCAGGATGGTCTCGATCTCTTGACCTCGTGATCCACCGGCCTCTGCCTCCCAAAGTACTGGGATTACAGGCGTGAGCCACCGCGCCCGGCTCTTTCTTTTTTTTTTTAATTTCTTCTACAGTGACTCCAATATGAGCAGCAAAGTTTCTTAACAAAGTCAGAAAAAATAATATTCAGACCAGGCAAGCTAATAAATGCTTACCAGGATTATCTGGTCTAGTCAACAAAACAGCCCTGCCATATTTGTCCTCTGGGACAGGTGAGGAAACTGAGGTTGGAGGGGGACACAAGCACTGTGAGCCTAGATGGGGCACTGGCAGCCTGGAGCCTCAGAGGTCCAGGCATTCACTGCCCTCCAACCCTCTTCCCTCCCTACTGTCCCCAAAAGGCTTCATTCCCATACATTCCCAGCTCATTCACTTGTCAATAGCTCAGGCCCTGGGGTCACCAGTCCTCCTTCAAACTGAAACCGCCCCCCACCCACAGCTGTTCAGGTGATGGCCTCTTCCTGTGTGGTACCAGGCAAGGGATGATGCTGTCTGTGCTTCCCTTCTGCAAGCTGTGAGTGACCTGTTCTCTGGGAGGAAGACCCTTCTCATCTCTGGGGACCGTGACCACCAGCAGCTCCACACCTGCACCCTCTGCTTGGAGCTGGGTGCACACACTAGGGGTAGATGAATCCCTTCTTAGCCCAGCAAGCTTGACAGCAGGGTGGGGGCAGCTGGGGCTCTGGAGAGTGTCATCGCATTAGGCTGGCTGTGGCCGGGCAGAGGCTGGGTTCAGCTGACATCCTAACATTTGCCCTCCAGACTCCAGCCTTTGACTTTGGCGAATCTGGCCAGGATCTGGGGTCTGGGGCCGGAACTCTGGACGCTCCAGGTCCCGACTCCCTGTGGGCCCTTGTATTTAAGTGGGGACCCTGCGGCTCCAGGTGCCACACACCAGTGCTCCCGCCCTTGCCGGTATTTTGGGGAGGAGCGACAGCAGAGCCAGCGGGTTGGTGCGGTGGAGAAGATCACCCGCCAGCGCCTTTTTCCATCCAGGCGCCCTTTCCAGTCCCCGCGTTGCCTGCAGGGTCACTCCTCCTCCTCCCACTGCTCTCTCCCCACTCGCTGCTCTCCCGCACCTCTGGGCTCCGTGGCCAGTGCTCCAAGGCAGGGCGGCTGAGGACAACCACTGGCAGGGACAACGGGGGCAAATTTCCCAGAGCGGCAAGACGGCCCCAGCCTGCCCCACAGTAGGGATGGCTCCGATTCTGAGCCCACGACACTGGCTCCATCGCACCCCTGGTGGCTCTCTGCCTGCCTGCTCCTCTCCTGCTGGGTCCCTCTGACTGGGGTCATGGCAGGTCCGGCAGGACCCAAGGGCAGCGTGCGGGTCTGAGACAAAACCCCACCCCCAGACCGCAGGGACCCCACCCTCCAGGCACTGGGACGGGCCGTCCTGGCAGCTGTCCGGGGGACTGGGGTGTGTACCTGTGAGGAACAACTGGTCATGTTGCACCCGAGTGAGCAGAAAATCAACACCAAGACAATAGTATGCCAAATTGCAGGGTCTTTTTTGCCGTAGGCTATGGAGGATTTAAGTCTCTCCAACCCGTGGCCCTGAGCTCAGGGGGAGCAAGGCATTTAGGTTGCAAAACCACATCCTTGATGGGGGGGTCTTGGGGGGAGCAGAGGAGAGAGTGCAAGGCAAGCTGTCTGTACAGAAGCTAACGTTAGCAATTTGTTGCAAGGGGAGGGGGGTAGCAGTGGAAATTTTTACCCTTAACACTTCTGAGAATTGCAGTATAATAACAGTTCTGAGAACGACCCTCTGCCCCGGGCCCAGGTGTGTTCTCTATAAGATGGTGGTGCTTAGGCTTCAGTTTGAGCCCCTATCTCATTCCCCCCTGTTGTCTTGTACATGAATCAAATCATTGATTTTCTGATCAAGACTGTTTGGTTAGTTGGCTTAAGGGCACATACCGGGATCTTAGGACCATTAACTTTACAGAATTAATTCTTTGTCTGGATTACTGTGAGCAGCTGATTTAAAAGGCGAGGGCCAGACATTAGTTCCAATATGAGTAGGGCTAGGGGTCGTGCCAATCCTCTGAGTAGGGAGGTGAGCAAGGGGACCAGGAGAACATTCTTTGATACCAACTCTCAGAAGCTTCTCGGAGGTGTTTTCTGGTTTCTAGATTTTGCCTAACTAGGGCAAGGCTGTCTCGGATAAGTCCAGATTTATTAGCGTTAAAATAGCATTGCTCATTGAGAGCTACACAGAGCTCCCCCCCACCCCCTTGTTTTAGAAATAGTAAGTCCAGTCCTCATCTATTTCGGAGTACCATCTCGGCTAGCGAGTCCACCTGGTCCGCAAGTTTAGAAATAGAGTTTTCTAAATGGTGTATGTCTGAGTCTATATGGTGGGATAGGGCCTTGAAATTTTGGTCCCCAGTTACTAGGGCTGAGATTCCTACAGCTGCAGATCTGGCAATTCCAAGTCCTACTAGTAGGGGTACAACTAGATAAATTCACTTTCAGCGTGTAGTTGAGTCAGAGGGGGCAAGGAGAGTTAAACCTTGTGGCCCACTATAGATATTTACATGGGGCAAGATGTATAAGGGGGTACAGAGTGCGGGTCTCGAGAAATGGTTATACTGAAAAATGGAAATGCAGTTAGTGAGACCAAAAGTGCAGGCTAACCAGATGAGTCTGGGGCAGTATAGTAAAAATTTGTTCCGTTATAGTTCAAAAGGGGGGTGTCATTGCAGAAGTGCTGGTATGGGGAGTTAGTGAGGATACAGTTAGGGGAATGATAACATTTACCCTTTCCTTCAGATCACCTAGGGTTATGGGGAACTTTCTTTCAGAACAGGGGGTGCTGGGGGGGGGGTTCTGTGCAGTTGCGCTGCTAAGCCTGCTAAGCGGCTGTGGGTTTAAGCATAACCAGCAGTCTGCACCCAGGTTTGGGTTAGACTGGTTAAGTAAGTGATGAGTTGAAGACAGCATGTCTAGTGAAGTATTGAACACGAGATTAAAAATAACACCAAGACAAAAGTATGCCAAATTGCAGGGTCTTTATTGCCGGCAGCCACAGAGGACTCACGTCTCTCCAACCTGTGGCCCCAAGCTGAGGGAGAGGGTTTTTTTTTTTTTTTTTTCTTTTTTTTTTTTTTGAGATGGAGTTTCGCTCTTGTTACCCAGGCTGGAGTGCAATGGCGCGATCTCGGCTCACCGCAACCTCCGCCTCCTGGGTTCAGGCAATTCTCCTGCCTCAGCCTCCTGAGTAGCTGGGATTACAGGCACGCGCCACCATGCCCAGCTAATTTTTTGTATTTTTAGTAGAGACGGGGTTTCACCATGTTGACCAGGATGGTCTCGATCTCTTGACCTCGTGATCCACCCGCCTCGGCCTCCCAAAGTGCTGGGATTACAGGCTTGAGCCACCGTGCCCGGCCCGGGGGGGGGGGTTTTTAAGCTGAAAAACCACATCCTGGTTTTAGGACCCAGAGGGTGAGGGGCGGGGGTGGGGCTGAAGGGATTCAGACATTCTGAGGGCCAGGGGATTCCATAAATCACCTCCTGGGCAGAGATGAGGGTGGGGGCCTCCGGACATTCCAAGGGCTAGGGGACTTTTTGTCATTCCGATTGTTACCTAAGTGGTTTACAGAAGTCAAGATAAGTGTTAGTTTACACATTGTCTGGGTAGTGGTGGAAATTACAGATCTTAGTTACTTATTACAAGTCGCAGGGGCCAAGACGGAATTAGCTTGGGCTGCTTATTCTGGTACTGATAAGAAAAGGTAAGCAGCTTTACATAGTGGGCTTTTTTCAGAGCAAGCTAGCAGCTTTATTTACAGAAGCCAAACACAGCTTTATCTTGTAAAATGGTGTTGCTCAGGTTCTGGCTCTAGGCCAGCTATAGCACACTAGGAGGTTTAAATCTTTTGTGGCTAGATTTGTCACTGACGGGGAAGTGAAGGGAAGGGTAGGATTAGGAGACTGGACTTTTCAGATTTTAGGGAAAGGTTCCCAGGGTTTTAGGACTTCTGCAATTTTCTCTATAGGGCGGTTAGGTTGTGGCAGGACCATGCACTGGATGGTGAAAATGTTGCCCATATCCCACCTTCTCATATATACTCTGAGCCCCAAGTTCGCCCTGTTGTCCATCTACTATCTGGGGTAGTTACAGTTATTTCGACTGGGTTGCAGGACCCAGCAGAGCACTGGGATGGGGGAGACGCTCGCTGAAAGGAGATGAATGAGACTTTGTTTTTGACATATCCTGATATGGTAGAGATAGTCTCACAACCCCAGTGGAGGCAAAGGAAGTTATTTCAATCTCCACAGTTCCATTTTTTTTTTTGTGGGGTGGACCCCGGACATAAGTACAATCTCATGGTCTGGAGTTTTTTTCTCTGCTCCTGAGCTGCAGCATCCAGCTACACTTCCACTTGTTCTGAATTTTAGTTTGAGGATTTCTTCCTTGTTTTTTAACCTCCCTTCCTCCTGCTGTCAGTGCTGTATTTGACCGAGTGTAGAAAGTTATCACAAGACAAAAGTATGCCAGATTTGCAGGGTCATTTGTTATGCCGGCGACCACAGAGGACTCACGTCTCTCCAACCTGTGGTG
>NW_016108118.1:271058-272109 GCF_001604975.1 Cebus imitator | reverse complement strand
CAATTCTCCTGCCTCAGCCTCCTGAGTAGCTGGGATTACAGGCACGCGCCACCATGCCCAGCTAATTTTTTGTATTTTTTAGTAGAGACGGGGTTTCACCATGTTGACCAGGATTGTCTTGATCTCTTGACCTCGTGATCCACCCGCCTCGGCCTCCCAAAGTGCTGGGATTACAGGCTTGAGCCACCGCGCCCGGCTAGCTTTGTTCTTCTCTTGAACAAATAGATTGAATTCCCAGGTAACATTTGTAGTCCTAGTACTGGGGCACTGTGGAATAGCAAGCACTTTGATTTTCTGGTAAGCCGCATCTTGGCTATTACCCCACTTAAGGGGTCTATCTTCCAGCCCAGTTAGTGCCTCATAGGGGGGTCTTGGTATGTCCGAGAAGCCAGGGATCCGTATGTGACAGAAGCCTGCTGCTCCGAGGAACTCGGAGTTTTCACTTGGTGTTGGGAGTGGGCATGGAGCAGATTGCCTTTTTCCTCTCTGGTCCCAAGGACCGGTGGCCTTTGGTGATGACAAATCCTAAGTACCGCACCTGTTGTTTACAAATTTGGACCTTTTTCCATGAAACTTTGTATTCCATTTCCATGAGAAGTTGCAGTAATGCCTTACTTGGTTCCTTCCCAGCAGTCCTCCCATCTTCTACTGGCGAGAAGGAGTTCGTCCACATACTGTGCCAACGTGCAGTGAGGTCCTCTTGTGGGAAGGCAGCTAGGTCAGTGGCAAGCGCCTCACCAAACAGTGTGGCAAAGTTTTTGAACTCTTGGGGTAGACAAGTCCAGGTTAGCTGTGTCTTTGTGTCTGGGGTCTTCCCATTCGAAGGCAAACAGTGGCTGGCTTTTGATGCCAATCATAGGCAGAAAAAGGCATCCTTTAAGTCCAATCAAGTGAACCACTCAGCCTCAGGGGGGAGCTGACCCAAGAGAGTATATGGGTTGGTAAGGCCAGGCACGGTTGCTCATGCCTGTAATCCCAGCACTTTGGGAGGCTGAGGTGGGTGAATCAAGAGGTCAAGAGATCGAGACCATCCTGGTCAACATGGTGAAAC
>NW_016108118.1:265407-266453 GCF_001604975.1 Cebus imitator | reverse complement strand
AAAAGAAAAAAAGAGAGTATGTGGGTTGGGAACCACCAGGTGGAGAGTGATTACAGCACTGTTAACCACTCTCAGGTCTTGCACTGGTCAATATCTCCTTCTGGGCTTTTTCACTGGCAGTAGGGGAGTATTCCAAGAAGACTGGCACTCGACCAGGATCCTGTCTTTTCGGAGCCATGAAATGTGTTCCTGAACTCCCAGCTGGGCGTCTTGAGGTATTGGGTATTTTCTCTGCCTGACAGAGATGGATCCAGGCTTGAGGCCAATTATTAGTGGTGCATGGGCCTTACACATTCCTGGAGGGTTCTTTTCTGCCCAAACTACAGGGAAGGATTGAGAAATTCTGCTGGGTTTTCTTCTGGCCTCTTGTCCTTGTGAAAGAGTGACTGTCAGAACCAAGCCCTTCTTGGGCTCACTCAAAGTCAGACTTGCGGACCCTCTTGGTCGACTCTTATATCTGGGCTTAGGGCCACAGGTACAATCAAAGGTCCCTCTAACATAAAAATTTCAGAGCAGATTTTGACTCTCATGCATATGGTAGAAAGCCCTCGAGTGGTTCAGAGCGTATTCTAACAGGGCCGAGCACACAAGTGAGATTCTAACTCTCCTATGCATACCCAGACGACGGTAAAGATTGTCGTTATCCCACATGAACACAGCTCACTGTTGAGGTTCTGAATCTCACATCCTGAGGTGCCTAAAAGTTGCAAACTTGACTCTCATACGTGAATCTGTTCCACAAGTGGGTTCATGACACTCAGATTAAGATTCAGAGAACCCAAGAGGCTGTGACTCTACTTAAAAGACATGATTCGCCGGGCGCGGTGGCTCAAGCCTATAATCCCAGCACTTTGGGAGGCAGAGGCGGGTGGATCACGAGGTCAAGAGATCGAGACCATCCTGGTCAACATGGTGAAACACCGTCTCTACTAAAACTACAAAAAAATTAGCTGGGCATGGTGGCGCGTGCCTGTAATCCCAGCTACTCGGGAGGCTGAGGCAGGAGAATTGCCTGAACCCAGGAGACGGAGGTTGCGGTGAGCCGA
>NW_016108118.1:259016-260477 GCF_001604975.1 Cebus imitator | reverse complement strand
AAAAAAAAAAAAAAAAAAAGACATGATTCTCAGAAGGAATGGGGCTCTCACACATAGATCCTGTTGACCATTGAGATTGTGACTTGCGTACTTAGAACTACTATATGGAAGTTGACTCATACCTAGAACCGGGACATGTGTGATATTGTTAATCTCAACCCTGGACCTTCCTGTAGGTGTTATTGTTACATATGCCCCAGTCCAGCACCTGAGTGATTTGACTCTACTGCCCGGACACAGGTCACATATGAGATTGTAACATATAACTGGGCGCTGAGCAGAGGGGGCATTTTGACATCACTGGACCTTGCACTCAGATGATAGGTCTCCTCTGATGCCTTGATGCTGCCCACAGGAGGCATTGTAATATACCACTGGGTCCTATGCCCATTTGATTTAACTCTCCTGCCTAAGTCCTGCCTATACAGAAGATTGCTTCCTATCCCAGTCCTGTCACGCAAGTGAAAAGACTATATTTGTTTGGTCTTAGTTCTCAGGAAAGAATAAAACACATCATTTTGTTCAGTACTGAGCAGATATGACTTCTCTTATATTCTGAGGTTTTGCTCACAGGGGAGTTTGTGACATAAAGTTGGGCCCAAAATCATGGTAATGTTACTCTTTTGCCTTGACACTGTCCTCTGAAGGCACTGTGACACACTGCTGTTACCAGCAATGAGGTGATGTGTGTCTTGTGTTTGGACCCTGCTCACAGAGTGCATTGCGACTTATCGTTGGGTTCATCAACTATTTGATTGGACTTTCCTCCTTTAGCACATCCTTGCCTATAACAGATATTGTGACACACATCTGGGCCTAGCACCTAGGAAATGTGATGCTCCTGTCTTGCCTGGGCTGTGTTCAGAAAAGAAAGAGTGACGTATTGCTGTTTATTACCTAGGTGATGTGACTTAGGACATTACATAGTGCAAAGGTGATATAACACTTCTACCTGGTCCCTGCCAATAGAGGTAATTGGAATGTATCTCAGCCCATAACCTAGATGACTTGAGCCTCCTTTTCTTTCCTGAGTCTGTCCACGGTGGAAATTATGATATATTGCCAGTTCTAGCACCCAGTTGTTGTGACTTTCCTGCTTGTGTCATTCTCACGTGGTGCATTGTGACATATTTCTGAATCCAACACCAAGGTGATGTTAATCTCTTGCCTGGAATATTGTGACATCTCTCTGCAACCATCACCCAGGTGATTTGACTTCTTTCTCCTGCGTGGTCCCTGCTCACAAGAGGGCATTGTGATATATCACTTGGCTCAGCCGCTACATCATGTGACTCTCCACTCATGCATCTACCATGCTCACTAGGGCGATTGTGAAATATGACGTGGTCTATCCCATAGGCTTTGTGACTTTCTTCTTCCTGAGCAATAACACCGAAAGCATTGGGATATAGCTCTGGGGCTCTTGCCCAGGTGAGGAGACTTTTCTGCCTAGGCCCTCCT
>NW_016108118.1:247095-256894 GCF_001604975.1 Cebus imitator | reverse complement strand
CCTCCTGGGTTCAGGCAATTCTCCTGCCTCAGCCTCCTGAGTAGCTGGGACTACAGGCACACGCCACCATGCCCAGCTAATTTTTGGTAGTTTTAGTAAAGACGGGGGTTTCACCATGTTGACCAGGATGGTCTCGATCTCTTGACCTCGTGATCCACCCGCCTCGGCCTCCGAAAGTGCTGGGATTACAGGCGTGAGCCACCACGCCCAGCTAGGCCCTCTTCTTAAGGAGTATTGTGACATATTTCTAGACTCAGCACCTAAATAATGATGTAAATCTTTTCTACTGCTCAGGCTCTGCCCAAGAAGGAATTGTAATGTATCACAGAGCTGAGAATCTAGGTGTTGGGACTCTCCTCTTCTGCCTGGGCCCTGAATACATTCTGTGTTGTTGCATATGGCTAGGATCAAAACCTAGGTGATTCTACTTTTCTACCTGGGCGCTGCCAACAGGTGTATTATGACATCATTTTGTTAATCACTTACGTATTGTGAATTTCTTCTGCCTGGGTCCTGAAAACAAAGGGTACAGGGGCATGTCCCTTTACCTAACACCTAGGTAATGTGACTGTCTTATTTGCCTGGGCCTTGCATATTTGGGGTAATAAGATATATGGCTGAGCACCAAATTAATAAGATTTAAGGCTCCTGCCTTGTCCCTGCCATTAGAAAGCCTTTTCACATATCCTTGAATCCATCACCTTGGATATGTGACTCTCCTGTTTCGCCGGCATTCTGCCCACAGGAAAGATTGGACATATTGCTGGGCCCACCATTAAGATGAAATGTCTTTTCTGCCTGGGTATTGCCCACAGGGAGCATTGTAACATATCACCAGGCCCAGCACCCAGGTGATGTGACTGTGCATCCTGTGTCCTGCTTTCAGGAAGAGATTGTGAAATATCCCTGACTGAGCGCCCAGGTAATGTGACTCTTCTACATGGTCTTTGTCCTCAGGGAAGATTGTGACATATGCCTTGCCCAGCAACCAGCTGATATGACTCTCCTGCTCACTCTCTATCCATAGGCGGGATTATGACATATATCTTGGCTCAGCTCACAGGTAAGATGTTGACCCTCTTTCCTTGAACCAGTCAATATAAGAGATACTTTCATAGCTAGGATTAGTGAAACAGGTAAGATCCTGGGTCTCCTTTTTGTATGAAAGTAGTAGAGAACTACCACTTCCTTGTATCTTATATAAAGCCCTCCAGTGGCACAGAGGATGTTATCGCAGGGCCTAGAACACAAGCCAGATTCTATTTCTCACACACACCCAGCCAACTGTTAGGATTGTCACCCTCACACCTAAACAGAGCCTACTGGTGAAATGCTGAATCTCACATGCAGAGGCAGTCTGCAGTTACAATTCTGTCACATGTGAACACCTGGCCATAGTTGGGATAGTGACTCATTCCTAAATCCAGCTCATAGAGAGGTCAGGACGCTCCCATCTAGACTCAGCCAATGGGAGAGATGTTCACTCTCATACGTGGACTTAGGGCCACTGGTACCATCACGGGTGCATACCGCTATGAAGGTCTCACAGCAGATGTTGACTCTCATGCATAGTATACACAGCCCTTGAATGGCAGACAGACTGTCCTCACAGAGCCCAGCACACAGGTAAAATTGTGACACTCCTTTGGACAGATGACCAATTGTAAAGATTGTCATCCTTGCCGGGCGCGGTGGCTCAAGTCTGTAATCCCAGCACTTTGGGAGGCCGAGGCGGGTGGATCACGAGGTCAAGAGATCGAGACCATCCTGGTCAACATGGTGAAACCCCGTCTCTACTGAAAATACAAAAAATTAGCTGGGCATGGTGGCGCGTGCCTGTAATCCCAGCTACTCAGGAGGCTGAGGCAGGAGAATTGCCTGAACCCAGGAGGCGGAGGTTGCGGTGAGCCGAGATCGCGCCATTGCACTCCAGCCTGGGTAACAAGAGCGAAACTCCATCTCAAAAAAAAAAAAAAAAAAAAAAGATTGTCGTCCTTTTACATAAATAGAGCCCACTTTTGAGCTTCTGATCTCCCACCTGGAGGCAGTGGAAAGTTGGATAATTAACTCTCATACATGGATCTGGTCCACAGGTGGGTTGGTGAATCTCAGACCAAGATTCCCTCACAGCTGTGAGGCTGTGACTCCATTAAGGGGAAACATTCCTCAAAAGAAATTGAGTCTCTTTTGTACAAATGCAGTTTATTTTTGAGATTGTGACTCATGTACTCAAAGCAAAACTACAACTGGGACATGTGTGGGACTGCTAAATCATCCCTGGACCTTCCTGTAGGTGTGATTCTGATGTAAGCCTCTGCCCAGAATCTGAATGATTTGACTCTCTTGCCTGGGTCTACCCTCTAGGAAAGATTATGACAAATCATTTTGCCCAGCATTTAGCTGGGCAAGTGCTCCTGTCTTGGCTCTGCCTATAGACGACATTGTGGTGTATTTACAATCCCTGCACTAAGATTATGTGATTTCTGCCTGTGGCCCACCCACATTGGCTATTTTGACATATTGTACAATCCAACATCCAGGTGATTTTACACTTCTGCCTGGGACCTTTTTACAGGGGCCATTATAAAATATTTCTGTGCTCATTATTCGTGTGTGTGTGTTTGTGTGCGTGTTGAGACAGAGTCTCACTGTATCAACCAGGCTGGAGTGCAGTGGCACAATCTCAGACCACTGCAACCTCTACCTCCTAGGTTTAAGTGATTCTCATGCCTCATCCTTCAAGTGTCTCAGATTACAGGCATCCAGCTAATTTTTGTATTTTTAGTAGAGACGGGGTTTCACCAAGTTGGCCAGGATGGTCTCAAACTTCTGACCTCAAGCGATCCACCCCCCTCGGCCTCACAAAGTGCTGGGATTACAGGTGTGAGCCACTGTGCCCAGCCATATGATGTGTTTTGACTCTCTTCCCCTGCATGATTTCTGTTGATGGGGGGATTAAGATACATCTCTGGGCTCAGCACCCAGCTGATGTGACTTGTCTCTTTTTCCTAAGTTCTGCTCACATAAAATATAGTGACATATAGCTAGGCCAAATAAGGTGACATTACTCTCTTGATTTGATCCTGCTCTCAAAAAGCATTGTGAAATATTGCTGGGCTCAGCACAAAAGTGATTTGAGTCTCATGCCTGGACACTGCTTACAGGGGTCTTGTGACATATCTCTGGGCCCATGAACTATTTGAGGAGACTCTCCTTTTTTACCTGGGCTTTGCCCATAGAAGACATTGTGACATATCTCTCATCTATGCACCCAGGTGACTTGACTTACCTCTTCTGCTTGAGTGATACCTACAGGGAACACTGATACATATCTGTGGCCCCAACATATAGATGATGTGACTTTTTTTTTTTTTCTTGGACCCATCCACAGTGGGAATTGTGGCATATCACTTGGCTTAGCATTTGTGTGATGTGACTCTCCTCTCATGCCTAGGCCCTGCCCACTGGGGTAATTATGACATATATCTGGGTATAGGCCCTGGGTTATATGACATTCCACTTTTCCATGATTCCTAATTATAGCATGCATTGTGAAATTTCTGGTTTGCTCACTTTGGTTATGTGACTTTTTTATTTGCCATTCCATCAGGGAGCATTGTGACATATTGCTGGGTCCATTATCTAGATGATGTGACCCTCCTCACCTGCCTGCATACCACCAAAGGGGACATTGTGACATATCTCTGAACTAATTTTCTACATAATGCCCCTCTTCTCTGAAGTCCAAGACACATATAAGCAAGATTCTTTAGGCCTCTGTGACATTATCTCTGGGCCAGGCACCCAAATATCATGACTGTCCTGTCTGGGCTCTGCCTAAAGGAAATATTATGATATGTCACTGGGCCCTGGACACAACTGATGTGACTCTTCTGCCTGGGCCTTGTCCATAGAGGGGATTGAGACATACTCCAGGTGAAAGATCAAGGTAATGTGACTTTTATTTCTCAGTCTTTCCCAAAGGTAAGATTGTGACGTATAACAGCCCAGTACACAGACAAGATTTTTGCCGTTGTATGCAAACCCAGCCAAAAGTTACTATTGTGAGTATAACACATGAACAAAGACCACTGATGAGGTCCTAAATCTCATATGTGAACACAGCCAGCAGTTGGAATTGGGACTGTCATGTGTCTACTCTACCAGAAGTGAGATGATGACTCACTCTGGATTCAGCTCACAGGGATGGTGACTGACTCTCATACCTGCACCCAGCTAATAAGAGAGATGTTGACTCTGGTAGCTAGACCTTGGTGCCTGGGTTCTTGTAGGAAGGTAACAGAAGATTATGACACTCTTGCATGTTGTATAAAGCTCTTGGGAAATACAGAGTGTCTTTACAGGGTTCCATTCACAGGTGAGATTGTGACTCTCCTATACACAGCTAACCAACAGTTTGAATTGCCATGCTCATACATAGGCCGAGCCCACTAGTGATGTTCTAAATCTTACACATGACCCTATTCCACCATTGAAATTGTGACTGTCATATCCGGATCCAGCCGGGTTGGATGGTAACAAATTTCTGAACCCAACTCACTTGCACAATGAACCCAGCCAATAGAAGATATATTGACTCTTGTACCTAGCCTTAGGTCAACAGGTAAGGTTTTGTGTTTTCTACTTTTATAAATATCACAGAGGATTACTGCACTCACTTATATTGTATAATGCACCAAGGGTTGTAAGGGAAGTGTCATTACATAACTCAGGACAACGTTGAGATTGTGACTCTCAAATGCACACTCGGCCAACAGTAAAAATTGTCATTCACACACATGGACAGAACCCACTGGTGTGGTCCTGAATTTTACTCACAGATGTAATCCACAGTTGAAATTTGTAATGTCATGTGTGTACGTAGCCACAAGTGGGGTGGTGATCCGTATCTGAACCCAACTAAGAGGCACAGCAATGAATTTCATACCTGGACCTAGACAATGAGATGTTGACTCTCACATCTGTGCATGGGGCAATAGGTAAGATCATGAGTTTATACAGCACTAATGTCTCACAGGGGTTTGTGAGTCTCACCCAAACAATGTAAAGCCCTCTGGTGGTATGAGAGTATCATGAGAAGACCCAGAACACAGTTGAGATTGTGATTCTCATATGCACTTCCAGCCCACAGTAAACACTGTCACACTCCCACACAAATACAGACAAATGTTGACCTTCTGAATCTCACACCTGGACACAGTTGAAAGTTGGAACTATTCCATTTGACCCAGCAAACGGAACATATACTGCATATATACCCAAAGGATTATAAATCGTTCTACTATAAGGACACATGCACACGAATGTTCATTGCAGCACAGTTTACAATAGCAAAGACCTGGAACCAACCCAAATGCCCATCGATGAGAGATTAGATAGGGAAAATGTGGCACATATACACCATAGAATATTATGCAGCCATCAAAAACGATGAGTTCGTGTCCTTTGTAGGGACATGGGTGAACCTGGAAATCATCATTCTCAGCAAACTGACACAAGAACAGAAAATCAAACACCGCATGTTCTCACTCATAGGCAGGGGTTGAACAATGAGAACACATGGACACAGGGAGGGGAACACTACACACTGGGGTCTGTTGGGGGAAATAGGGGAGGGACAGTGGGGATTGGGGAGTTGGGGAGAGATAGCATGGGGAGAAATGCCAGATATAGGTGAAGGGGAGGAAGGCAGCAGATCACACTGCCATGTGTGTACCCATGCAACAATCTTGCATGTTCTTCACATGTACCCCAAAACCTAAAATGCAATAAAAAAAAAAGTTGGAATTAGGCCGGGCGCGGTGGCTCAAGCCTGTAATCCCAGCACTTTGGGAGGCCGAGGCAGGTGGATCACGAGGTCAAGAGATCGAGACCATCCTGGTCAACACGGTGAAACCCCGTTTCTACTGAAACTACAAAAAATTAGCTGGGCATGGTGGCGCGTGCCTGTAATCCCAGCTACTCAGGAGGCTGAGGCAGGAGAATTGCCTGAACCCAGGAGGCGGAGGTTGCGGTGAGCCGAGACCGCACCATTGCACTCCAGCCTGGGTAACAAGAGCGAAACTCCATCCCCCCCCCCAAAAAAAGGTTGGAATTATCCTCCTTATGTGTAAATTTTGTCTATAGGTAGATGGTGAGTCTAGGGCCAGGATTTATTACACCTGTGAGGCTTTGACTCTGATACCAGAACACAGTCTACAGGTGCAATTGAGACTCTCATGCATGAATCTAGTCCATCATTGAGATTGGGATTCAGGTACTTGGATGCAACTCGCAGGAGGTGTTGACTTTCCTACCTAAAGCTGGAACATGTGTGAATTGTGAATCTTTCCTTGGACCTTCCCACAAATGTGATTGTGGCATATACTTTTGCATAACACCTGAGTGGTTTTACTTTACTGCCTGGACACAGCACCAGGGAATATTGTGACATATACCTGGGTAAAGCACCTAGGTAATGTAGGCCTATTACTTGAGGCCTACCCACAGAGGGTGTTTTGAAATATTACTGGGCCTAGCACATGGGTCATCTGACTCTAATCTTTAGCCTAGGCTCTGTCCACAAAGCCATTATGAGATATTACTGAGCCCAGCACCTCGGTAATATGTCTGTACTGCCTGGGCCCTGCCCACAGTAGACATTGTGACATGCCTCTGAACTCATTACCTAGGTGATGTGACTTTTTTATTTTGCCTGCATTCTGCCCCTTGAAAATGGACTGTGACATACTACAGGCCCATAGGTGACCTATCACCTATCACTTAGGTGATATGATTCTCCTCTTCTCCCTGGGTCATGGCAACAAGAGGCTGATTATTTTAGTGAGCCCAGATTGCAAGTGATGTAAGCCTCTATCCTAGGCCCTGCCCACAGGAGGTATTGTGATTTCTCTCTGGCCATAATTTAGGTGCTGTGACTCTTCTATTCTAAGCCATGCCAATAAAGATGGATTGTAACATATCTTTGGAACAGCACAATGGTAATGTAAAATCTTTGCCTAGGCCATGCTTATAGACGGCATTGTGACATATCACTGGTCACAGTATGCAGGTAATTTAACTCTCCTTCCTGGTTCCTGATCACAGGAAATATTGTAACATACCTTTAACCCAGCACTTATATGTGGCTCTTCTGGCTTCTTTTCCACAAGTGGGATTTTGACATATAAATGCACTCAGCACACAGAGGAGAAGGGAAGTGACTCTTGTATGCTCATCCAGCCAACAGTTATGAGTGTCACCCTCACACATGCACAGAGACCTCTGGGGTGGTCCTGTGTCTTATACATGGACACAGTCCACAGTTGGAATTTTGACTGTCATATGTAGATCCAGTCACAGGTGTGATGTTAGCTCACAGGCACAGTGATGATTCTTATAACTGGACCCAGTCAATAAAAAAAAAATGCTGACCCTTATAGTTAGGCTTAAGAAAACTGGTAAGATCCTGGGTCTCCTACCTGTATGAAGGTCATGGCAGATTATGAAACATATGCATATTGTATAATGCGCCCTGGCGGTTCAGAGTGTTATTACAGAGGCCAGCACATGGATGAGATTATGACTTTGATATGCAGACACAACTAACAGTATTGTCACCTTGGTGCAGAGCCCAGTAATGCAACAAAATCCTTTTTTAGGCAGAGACCTAGGACCAGAAAAGAGTCACATCAGCTAGGTGCTGGATCCAGGAATATGTCACCATACCCCTAATAAAAGAGCATAGGTAAGACAGTCACATCAACTTGGTGAAAGACCCAGCAATATTTCACAATCTTCTCGGGAGTCAGAACCTGGATAACAGAGGAGTGTTACCAGCTTGGTGCTGGGCCCATTGAAATGTCATGTTGGGTACAAGTACGTGAGTCATGATCTCAGTGGTGTGCTGGATCCATGAACAACAGCATCAATCAGGTCCTGTGCACTGCCTTCTTAGTACAGTGACAGCCTCACAGGTTTGCTGAATGTTGGTTGGAGAGTCAGAAACCCAAATGTGAACAAAATCTGCATATGAGTCAATCCACAACTTCTGACTGGCTTTGGGTGTGAGACTTAGAACCTCAACAGTCCACTGTGTTCATGGGGGGTGATGAGTCTATACTGCTGGCGGGGTGTGGATATCTGTTTCACAATCTCACCTGTGTGCAGTGCTCAGGCAGAAAAGAAGAGTCAATCACCTAGGTGAATAATTAAAGAATATTACTCTCTTTTATTAACCTTTTCTAATACTTGTATGGACAGATCCAGTGGAGGAGAGTTGCATCCTCTGTGTTTGAGACACAGCCATATGTCACAATGCACAAGGTATGCAGGGCCCAGGCAGTAAATGGAAGTCCAACAACCTAGGCGCTGAACCCAGTGATACATCACAATACATTCTTGGACAGATCTCAAGCAGTTAGAGGAGAGTCACATCACCTCGGTGCTGTGTGCAAAACTGTGTCACAGTGGGCATGGTAGCTCACGCCTGTAATCCAAGGACTGTGGAAGCCAAGATGGGTGGATCACCTGAGGTCGGGAGTTCAAGACCAGCCTGACCAACATGGTGAAGCCTTGTCTTAAAAAAAAAAAAAAAGTGTCACAATACCTACTGAGTAAATGGCCCACTCATGAAAGTCACACCACCTAGGTGAGGGACTCAAAAAGTCTGTTGCAATGCCCCCTTGTGGGTAGGGTTCAGAAGTAAGAATCACATAACAGGGGCTGGGTGCAGCTTCATGTCACAATCACTCCATTTGAAAGAGACAAGGCATGAGAGGAGTGTTGCATCACATAGATGCTGGGCCCAGCAATATGTGACATTCCTCACATAGACAGGTCCTATGATGAAGAGTCACATCATCCAGGTGATGGGTTCAGAGATATGCCCTCATGCCCTCCGTCACCTGTGTTCTGGGCCCAGTCATATAAGTCACTGTCTTCTGTGGGTATCACCAGGCAAGGGAGAACAGTCACATTACCCAGGTGCTGGTCCTAGAGATATGCCACAATCTATTGTATGGGCACAGTTCAGGTAAGAGAAGAGGAAAGTCACATTATCTAGGTGATTGGCTCAGAGCTATGTCACAATGCCCATATAAGGCAGGGTCCAGGCAGAAGACTCAAATCACCTTGGTGCTAAGCCTGGCAATGTGTCACAATCTCCCCTGTAGGTAGAACCTGAGAAAAAGAGTCGCATCAATTAGATGTTGGCCCACTGACAGGTCATAATCTTCCCTGTGAGCAGAAACCAGGCATTAGAAAAAGTTCACATCACTTGTTCGATTGACATACAGATATGTCAAAATGCTCCCTGCAGGCAGACCCCAGGCAGGAGGCATCCATAACATGGGTGACATCCGAAAAATATGTCAAATTACCCAAATGATCCTGGGCACAGGCAGAAGACATATAACCTGAGTGCTGACTGCGGGGCTTCAAACTGGGTGACAATGCTTCACGTGGGCAGAAACAAGGTAGAAGAATAGAATAACATCACCTGGGTTCTGGGTCCAGTGATACATCACAATTTCATCTGTGGGCTGGGTCAGGTGGGAGACTCAAATCATGCTGGGTGCTGGGCACATATGTGACAATCACACCTGCAGGAAGGTCCAGGCATGAGATTAACAATCCTGCACATATCCCAGTTTTAGGTATGGGAGTGAACACATCCTGAATGTTGGGTCCAGCTACCTGAGGCACAATCTCATCGGTGAACCGGATCTATGCATCAGTCTCAATTTCTTTTTTTTTTTTTGGAGACGGAGTTTCGCTCTTGTTACCCAGGCTGGAGTGC
>NW_016108118.1:243811-245935 GCF_001604975.1 Cebus imitator | reverse complement strand
GTTTCGCTCTTGTTACCCAGGCTGGAGTGTAATGGCGCGATCCCGGCTCACCGCAACCTCCGCCTCCTGGGTTCAGGCAATTCTGCCTCAGCCTCCTGAGCAGCTGGGATTACAGGCACGCGCCACCATGCCCAGCTAATTTTTTGTATTTTTAGTAGAGACGGGATTTCACCGTGTTGACCAGGATGGTCTCGATCTCTTGACCTCGTGATCCACCCGCCTCGGCCTCCCAAAGTGCTGAGATTACAGGCTTGAGCCACCGCGCCCGGCCGTGCTCTGTTTTAACAAAAAAACAACATAAAAATCCTTGCATACCTTGTTTGATTGGAGACTTTTAATGTTTTTCGTTTATCATTGTAAAACCAAGGACAGTTTTATAACTTTTTTGTACGTAGCTGTTACATGTAGGGCAATCTGTCTTTAAGTAGGGATAAATTACTCTAAAACAAAAAAAAGAATCCTTGATAGTTTTCCCTTCAAGTCAAGCGTCTCGTTGTTTAAATAAACTTCTTGTTTAAAATGAAAAAAAAAAATTCTCACTGCCTCTGGGTGTGAGATTTAGAACCTCAGCACTGCACTGTGTTGATATAGGAAGTTCTCCATCTTTACTTTGAGCTGAGATGTTCTTATGAGTGTCACAATCCCACCTGTCGGCTGGGCCCTGTGAAAATTCTCTGTACCGATTGATGGCATTATACAGTGTGCATTAGTATCACAAATCATGCTGACATTTACGCTGCTATGGATCAATGATTGTATCTGTGGCCCTAAACTGAGATATGAGAGTCAACGTCACTCCAGTTTGCTTGGTCCAGATAGGAGTCCTGCCTATGAGTGGATTTAGAAATGAGTTGGCATTCCAAGTGTGGCCAAATCTTCACACATGAAAGACATAATTCCAGTTGTAAGCTGCATTCCCGTGCGAAATTTAAAACTTCATTAATGGACTTTGTCCATGTGTGAATGTAATGAATGAAATGGTTGGCAGGGTGTATGTGTGGAAAACACAATTTCACGTGTGTGCTGGGCTTTGTGTTGACACTCTTTGTACCACGGGAGGTCTTTACATAACATGCAGTGAAGTGGTAACCCTCTATTACCTTCCAACAAAGAGAAGACTTACAACATTACCCATGTTGGGTAGTTTGAGGTATAAAAGCCATCGTCACACCTGTCAACTGAGCAAAGATATATGTCACAAACCTACATGCAGGTAGGGAGCAAGCAGAAGAATCATCCCGGTACTTCTCCAGGGATATGTCACAATCATTTTTGAGGGCAGGGAACTGGCAAGGAGTCACATTATCTGTGTGCTGGGCTCAGTGATCAGTCACTCTTTCTTTTATGCAGATGGTCCAGGGCAAGGCTCATAGGAGAGAAGTTGTTCCCATTAAAGAGTTGATGGGTCCAAATATATGTCAAAATGCCCCTTGTGGGCAGGATCCAGGCAGGAGACTCATGGCACCTTGGTGCTGGGCTCAGAAATATGTCAAAACGTCTTGTGATTGCAGCATGAAGGCAAAAGCGTAACATTAACATAGTGCTGGGACAAGATATATGTTACAATCTCCTGGTGTGCAGAAGCTAGAAAAAAGAGAAAAGCCACATCAGCTAGGTGCTAGTCTCAGAGATATGTCACATTTTTTCCTGTAGACTGAGGCCAGACTGAAGAGTCACATCACCTGGATAATAGACACAGAGATACGTCAAATCCCCTTGTAGAAAGGCCCAAGCAGGAGAGTTACATCACTTGACTGCTGGACTCAACAATACATCTCAATGGTCCATGTGGGCAGGGCGCATATGCAGAAGAAACAAATAGCTTGGGTACAGGGCCCAGTGACACGGTACAGGGCCCAGTGACATGTCACAGTGCCCACCGGGGCATTGACAGTCACATCACCTTGGTACAAGGCCCAACAATGTGTCACTAGGTCCCTTGTGGTTAGAGGCAAAGCAGAATAGTCATATCAGTTAAATACTAGGTCCAGCAATTTCTTTCTAGAGAAGACCATATGGACGCCCTTCCAAATTAGTGCTTACTGATTTGAGTGCTGCTTGAAAGGAGGTAATTTTTTTTTAAATTCAATCTCTTTATTATGGATACTTTCAACATTATATACG
>NW_016108118.1:238944-242549 GCF_001604975.1 Cebus imitator | reverse complement strand
AAAAGGAAAAAAAAAGAAAAATGAATAATTTTTAAAAATCACATAATTAGTTGCATTTGATTTGTTCAAATCAAAATTTAAACAAGATCTATATGTTCAAGTTAGATGATAAATCTCATATATACACATACACACACACAGACATATATATATATATTTCAGACATAGTCTCATAGTCTCATTTTGTCACCTAGGCTGGAGTACAATGGCATGATCTCAGCTTACTGCAACCTCTGCCTCCCGGGTTCAAGTGATTATTTTGTCTCAGCCTCCCAAGTAGCTGGGATTACAGGTACATGCTACCACGCCTGGCTAATTTTTTTTTTTTTTTTTAGAGATAGAGTCTTGCTCTGTCACCCAGGCTGGAGTGCAGTGGCATGATCTTGCTTCATTGCAGCCTCCACTTCCCAGGTTAGAGCGATTCTGTCTCAGACTCCTGCATAGCTGGGAATACAGGTGTGCAACACCACGCCTGGCTGTTTTTTGTATTTTTAGTAGAGAAGGGGTTTCACCTTGTTAGCCAGGTTGGTCTATAACTCCTGACCTCAAGTGATCTACCCGCCTCAGCCTCCCATATGATTGTATTTTTGTAGAGATGGGGTTTCACCATGATGGCCAGACTGATCTTGAGCTCCTGACCTCAGGTGATCTGTCCACTTTGGCCTCCCAAAGTACAAGGATTTCAGGCATGAGCCACCTCTCCTGGCTCAGTCTTACATATATATATTTTTAATCTATTGACTTCCCTTTTTTCTTGATATTTATTGTTTGGGGAAATCAAAAACTAGACCATATAGAGTTTCCACATACTGTGTTTGAGTATACCACCATGGTACTGATTAACATATTAGATTCTCTATATTTCCCCTAAAATATCTGGTCATTAATTAGAGCAGTGGTTCTCAACCAGTTGTGTCCCCGCCCCCATCAGAAGACATTTGGCAATGCTGGGAGATATTTTTATTGCCACAACTGGAAAGAAGGATGCTATTTCTGGCACCTATTGGTTAGAAACCTGGGTGCTGCTAAACATCCTATAATGTACAGGACAGCTTCCTCCCACCCTAAACAAAGAATTATCTGGAACTAAATATAAATAGTGTCAGAGCAGAGAAACTCTGCTCCAGAGGCTTCATCAAATTCAAGTTCAATTATTTTGGCAAAGTCTGCTTGTCACTGTTTTTGTGATCAAATTTGTTAGCAGGTTAAAGTGTAATCCATGTGATTTACCCATTGTAAAGCTGTTGCCTTTTGCATAATGTCATGCATTCACTGATGATCACTGCCTAGATTCATTGTTGTTAGGAGTTGCAAAACAATCGCCTTCTATTTTGTCTCTCTTTCAGCCATTATTACTGGAATCCTTTTGTAAAAATAAACTCCAGGCCGGGCGCGGTGGCTCAAGCCTGTAATCCCAGCACTTTGGGAGGCCGAGGCGGGTGGATCACGAGGTCAAGAGATCGAGACCATCCTGGTCAACATGGTGAAACCCCGTCTCTACTAAAAATACAAAAAATTAGCTGGGCATGGTGGTGCGTGCCTGTAATCCCTGTTACTCAGGAGGCTGAGGCAGGAGAATTGCCTGAACCCGGGAGGCGGAGGTTGCAGTGAGCCGAGATCGCGCCATTGCACTCCAGCCTGGGTAACAAGAGGGAAACTCTGTCTCAAAAAAAAATAAAATAAATAAAATAAAATAAACTCCTCCCACCTTAACAATCTGAATACTCAGAAGGATAGTATGTTTAGGAAAGGGAGGAGAAATGCTTCATTCTTTTTATTCGTATTCATGAGTTTTCAGAATTACTAGTTTCAGAATAATGAATTGGTTTTCTAGTTTCCAAAGGTGATTGTGGCAAATTGAATTTTTTAAAGGTGGTTGAAAAAAAAGGCTTGTCCCCTGAGTTCTTCTAGAATTTTGCCTTCCCACTTTCAGAGGTGAAGTTTAACTCCTCTGCCCTTGAATCTGGATTGGTTTGTTATTTGTAACCAATGCTGTGTGGCTCCCAAGGCTCAGTTATAAGAGGCATTGTGACCTTCACCTCATTAGCTGAAGCTGCTGTGACTGAAGCTTGAGGCATCATGTAAGAAGTTCCAAGTGCCCTGAGCCACCATGCTGTGAAGGAACCAAGTCATATGGAGAGGCTACCAGTCTGAGTCTTCGAGTCCTCCCACCCCAGGTGCCAGACCTGTGTGCAAAGCAGGCTTTGTAGGATTGCAGCTCTCAGGAATCAGTCCACTCCTAGTCTTTGACTCTTCCTGGTTGAGGCCAGAGACATCTGGAGCAGAGGCAAACTATCTATTCTGTGAGCTGTCTGAATTCCTAACCCACAGAATCAGAGAGTATGTTAAAATGGTTGTCTTAGCTGGGCACGATGGCTCATGCCTATAATCCCAGCACTTTGGGAGGCTGAGGTGGGCGGATCCCAAGGTCAGGAGTTCAAGACCAGCCTCCTGACCAAAAAGACCAGCCTCCTGACCAACATGGTGAAACCCCATCTCTTAAAACAAACAAACAAAAACAAAAACACAGTTGTGTTACACTACTAAGTCTGAAGTGGTGTGTTATACAGCATCAGTAACTGGTGAACACCGACTGATATACCCACATTTGTTTATGTTATATTACACACACACTTTTTTTTTCTTTAGAGGTGGGGTCTTGCTGTGTTGTCCAGGCTGGTCTTGAGCTCCTGGTCTCAAGTGATCCTCATATCTCAGCCTCCCAAAGTGCTGGTATTACAGACATGAGCCACTGCACCTGGCCTATACCCACATATTTTATTAAAAATTTTTTTGGCTCACCCCTTTAATCCCAACACTTTGGAAGGCCGAGGCGGGCGGATCATCTAAGGTCAGGAGTTTGAGACCAGCCTGACCAACATGGAGAAACCCTATGTCCACTAAAAATACAAAATTAGCTGGACGTGGTAGTGCATGCCTGTAATGTTGGCTACTCAGGAGGCTGAGACAGGAGAACTGCTTGAACCTGGAAGGCGGAAGTTGCGGTGAGCCAAGATTGTGTATTGCACTCCAGGCTGGGCTACAGAAGTAAAACTCCACCTGAAAAAAAATAAAAAATAAAAAAATTGTGGAGTCAGTCTTGCTCTGTTGCCCAGGATGGAGTGCAGTGGTATGATCTTGGCTCACTGCAAACTTTGTTCCCCCGGGGTTCAAGCAATTCACACCTGGTTGATATTTTGTATATTTTGTACAGACGGGGTTTCACCATGAGCAATTTTCCAAGGAGCCTGAGACTAGCCTGGTCAACATGGTGAAACCTGTCTCTACTACAAATAAAAAAATTAGGCTGGTGTGGTGACACATGGCTGTAATCCCAGCTACTCAGGAGACCGAGGAAGGAGAATCACTTGAACCTGGGAGGTGGAGTTTGCAGTGAGCCGATATTGCAGAATTGAACTACAGCTTGGGCAACAGTGAGATTTGTCTTGAAATGATGATAATAATACCAGGCAAAAACAACAGCACCAAACAAACAAAAACTGATAGTAATACATAAGATCACACAAGTGGCCGGGCGCGGTGGCTCAAGCCTGTAATCCCAGTACTTTGGGAGGCCGAGGCAGGTGGATCACGAGGTCAAGAGA
>NW_016108118.1:236730-238779 GCF_001604975.1 Cebus imitator | reverse complement strand
ATCACACAAGTATTCAGAGACATATTATAATCTGGAAACCATGTATCTGTTCCCTTGGCTACCCCATAGCAAATGCAGCCAAAGAGTCTCCACAGGTTTCTTAATCACAGTCATATGTTCCTATTAAGGCTCAATATTATACATGCCCTGACATTGGGTGAAAACATTGTGGGCTTAATGGATTAACTGCAAATTCCCTGCCCCACTGTACTCCTTTGAATAAGGTTCCTTATCCAAACCACTCCCCTCAGAGGCCAGACACAGTACCTGCATACTGCGTAGTAGCGGGCATCAGGTTTCTGCCACCCTGCAGAATAATTCAAACAAGCCAATCACGCCCTCCTTCAAGAACCAGGGGTTACCTCCCATCCTCTTGCTACTATAAAGCATCCTGGAAAAGCCTTCCCCTGATTACTCTGCTCCTGAGTGCCACACACAGTACCCTCCATGGTGTGCTGGGCTCTCCCTCCTTGAGCCCTAAGAATGGGTAATTAACAAACCCATGTTCATCTCATCTATCCAGTGTCAGCTATCATGTGCTTTGCAATAATCTGCACTTCCTAATTATTGAGAGACATCTGAATCCTCTGTTCCTGGGTGTAGGATTTTAGAAAGAAGGCCACTCAGAATGGGTAGGTAATTTGTGACACAGCGCCAAACCTCACCAAGGCCTTCACAATCCAAAAGTGGAATAGCCAGAAAAATGACAGCCAGTTCTAGTCACCGGACCAGCTACAAAACCCAGGCAGAGATGGAGAAAGAGGCTCACCAAAAAGAGGCAGATGTGCAAGAAACCACCCTCCAGCGAACGAGGCACTTCCGTCCGAAGACACACACAAGCAGCTGCATTGGAGCACACAGCCCCAGCAATTTTTTTCAGAGGCTGCAGCCCAAACAAGAGCGGAGCACCATCTGCCTTGACAATGTGCATGCACCAATTGTGAGCTGGTGCTCACATCATAGGGACTGCCACCATTGCCCAGAGATGAGTCCTTGACACTTCCCTAAGCACAGCTTTCTGCGTCAGCATGTCAGACTCCGGGTTAAGGCCAGTCCTCAGCAGAATGTGGACAGAATAGTCTCTGGAGGCCAGGATTCATTCACAAAGGGTTGACCAGAAGGCGGAAACTTCAGGAAGAGTGTGGAAAAGCAGTGAAGGATCCCAGCCTCAGGCCTGCACAAATGGTTTGCTGACAAGCCTCCCAAAAAGTCGGACCTTTGGGATTTCAAGGACAGGTCTGCCTGTGTGCCTATGTGCTGTTCTCACAGGAGGATTGTTGTGGCAGACAGAACTGGCAGCTTCAGGGGCTGCATGAGGATGTTGCAGTGTCTCTGTGTGTGTTTCTATGTCTCTCTTTCTCTCATTTCTTCCTCTCCCCTTTCTCGCTCTTTCTCTGTCCATCTCTGTGTTCATGTGTGTTGGGGTACACGTGCCCTGAGTGCTGGAGGACTGTTTCTTGCACATCGGCCTGCTCTTCTGGTGAGCCTGTCTCCGTGTCTCTGCCTGGGTCATGTGGCTGATTGTCAGTCGTTCTGCTGGCGGTTTCAGTTTAAATTTGTGAGGGCCTGGGCAACATGGGGAGCTTGGTTAAACCCAAAAAAGTTCAAATAACCTCCCCATCCTGAGTGGCCTCTTTACTATAAACAAGACAACCACACCCTAGCTAAAAACAAAAGCCTCACAGGAGCTAACTCACACCCCTACAGGAGGGGTGCCCACCAACCTCAAAGATGGTTCTCACTCCTCTTGCCCTTTGCCCTCATTGAAAAATCTAGCCACAACTCAAAACAGCATTGACAGCATCATGTCTATAAATACAAGGTACCACGCAGAGAGTGCTGCATCAAGTAGAGAGATGAGCTTGCTGAGTGTCCGTCTTAATCCGGTTGTGTTGCTATAACAGAATACCACAGGCTGTGTGATTTATAAGCAAGAGTTTATTTGAAGGCCGGACGCGGTGGCTCAAGCCTGTAATCCCAGCACTTTGGGAGGCCGAGGCGGGTGGATCACGAGGTCAAGAGATCGAGACCATCCTGGTCAACATGGTG
>NW_016108118.1:234305-236290 GCF_001604975.1 Cebus imitator | reverse complement strand
ATACGAGAGGAGGGAGAAAACGAAAGGAAAGGCCAACCTCATCCTTTTTATCAGGAACGCACTTCCCAAGATAACTAACCTACTCTGCCTTTATCATTTATGGTGGCAGAGCCTTTACGACCTAATCACATCTGAAAGGTTCTACTGCTCAATACTGTTGCATTAGGGATTGAGTTTTTAACACACAAACTTAGGGGAACACATTCAAACCACAGCAGTCCCATGTAAACCTTCCAGAAAACCTGTGTGACTGGCACTCTGGAATCTCTCTTTTCCACCCTCTCACGGCAACTCTAACATCCTGTTCCCTCATCATTTTCCATATGAGCATAGGAAACAACACAATCACTACACCTATTTTTGAGGAACCTTTCCTACATTAAAATAACTCTGGCCGGGCATGGTGGCTCATGCTTGTAAACTAAGCACTTTGGGAGGCTGAGGCGGGTGGTGGATCATGAGGTCAGAAGTTCAATACCAGCCTGGCCAACATGATAAAACCCCATCTCTACTAGAAATACAAAAATTAGCCGGGCATGGTGTCAGACGCCTGTAATCCCAGCTACTCAGGAGGCTGAGGCAGCAGAATTGCTTGAACCTGGGCAGCAGAGGTTGCAGTGAGCTGAGATTGTGCCACTGTACTCCAGTCTGGGTGATAGAGTGAGACTCTGTCTCAAAAATAAATAAATAAATTAATTAAATAATGTTATCACTCAAGTGTTTTTTTTAGTTTTTTTTTTTTAAGACGGAGTCTCACTCTTTTCATCCAGGCTAAAGTGCAATGGTGCAATGTTGGCTCACTGCAACCTCCGCCTCCTGGGTTCAAGTGATTCTTCTGCCTCAGCCTCCAGAGTAGATAGGACTATACAGGCGCGTGTCACCATGCCCCGCTAATTTTTTGTATTTTTAATAGAGATAGGGTTTCACCGTGTTAGCCAGGATGGTCTCTATCTGCTGACCTCATGATCCTTTTGCCTCGGCCTCCCGAAGTGCTGGGATTACAGGCATGAGCCACTGCACCCGGTCTCAAATAGAAATTTGTAAAATTAATTTTCATTTTTGATATTAATGAATATAATTTTTTTTTCTTGAGATGGAGTTTTGCTCTTACTCCCAGGCTGGAGTGAAGTGGCATGATCCTGGCTCACTGCAACCTTCGCCTCCTGGGTTTAAGCGATTCTCCTTACTCAGCCTCCCCAGTTGCTAGGATTGTAGGTACCGACCACCATGCTCAATTTTTTTTTTTTTGACGCTGAGTTTTACTCTTGATGCCCAAGATGGAGTGCAATGCTACAATTTCAGCTTACTGCACCTCCACCTCACAGGTTCAAGATAGTCTTTTGCCTCAGCCTTCCAATGAGCTGGGATTACAGGAATATGCCACCACATCCAGCTAATTTTGTATTTTTAGTAAACATGATGTTTTGCCATGTTGGCCAGGCTGGTTTTAAACCCTTGACATCAGGTGATCCACCTGCTTCGGCCTCCCAAAGTGCTGGGATTACAGGCATGAACCACAACATCTTGCCATTTTTTTTATTTTTAGTTCAGACAGGATTTCATCATGTTTGCCAGGCTGGTCTCAAACTTCTCACCTCAGGAATTCGATCCAGCTGCCTTGGCCTTCCAAAGTGCTAGGATTATAGGCCTGAATCTACTGGGTCAGGCCATGAACATGAAATTCTATTTTAATTTAATAAAAACTCTAAAATACACGGAAAATAAAAATAATTACCAAAAATGTTCAATGACGCAAAGCAACAGGTAGAGTGAGATCTTACATCCTAAAATATATAGACCTAAATATGGTATTTCAAAAATCAAGCAGAAATCTAAGGGGCTCTATACACACCTTTTTTTTTTTTTTCAGGTTTTAGACTGAATTTTTTTTGAGACGGAGTTTCGCTCTTGTTACCCAGGCTGGAGTGCAATGGTGCAATCTCGGCTCACCGCAACCTCCGCCTCCTGGGTTCAGGCAATTCTCC
>NW_016108118.1:231028-232920 GCF_001604975.1 Cebus imitator | reverse complement strand
CCCAGGAGGCGGAGGTTGCGGTGAGCCGAGATCGCGCCATTGCACTCCAGCCTGGGTAACAAGAGCGAAACTCCGTCTCAAAAAAAAAAAGAAATTGGAAATGATTCTCCATATTAAAGGAACATAAGAGACAGAGAGGAGAGAAGGACACGATAATAACAGACTCCAGGGGTGTGGGGGTAGATGAGAATAAAGGAGGGAGAGAGAGCAGTGCGGATGTACATAAAATCACTCTCCAGAGCTGTGCTGTCCAATAAGGCAGCCGCTTGCCACATGCAGCTGCTGAGCACTTGAAAGATGTCTAGTCCAACCTGAGAAGTGCTGTAAGTGTAAAATACATTTTTAAAACATTCTGAATACTTGGTATAAAAGAAAGAACGGACCCGTGTGGTGGCTCACATCTGTAATTGTAGCACTATGGAAGGCCAAGGCGGGAGGACTGCTTCAGCCAGGAATTTGAGATCCCTCTGGGCAACACAGCAATACTCCATCTCTTCAGGAAGCAAAAAAAAAAAAAAAAAAAAAAAATCAGGCTAATAACAGTGGCTCATGCCTGTAATCTGAGCACCTGGGAGGCCAATGTGGGTGGATCGCTTGAGCCCTGGAGTTTGAGACCAGCGTGGACATGGCAAAACCCTGTCTTAACAAACAAATGGAAAAATTAGTCAGGCACGGTGGCATATGTTTGTGGTCTCAGCTACTTGAGAGGCTGAGGTGGGAGGATCCTTTGAACCTCAGAGGTTGAGTGTGCAGTGAGCCAAGATTGTGCCATTGCATTCCAATCTGGGTGACAGAATGAGACCGCTGTCTTAAAAAAAAAAAAAGAAACTGGCTGGGCATGGTGGTGTATGCCTCTCGTTTGAACTACTAGGAAGGCTGAGGAAGGAGGATCTCTTGAGCCCAGGAGTTTGAGGCTGCAGTGAGCTATGCTCTTGCTACTCTCTGTATTCTAGCCTGGGCAACAAAGCAAGACCCTGTCTCCAGAAAAAAGAAAAAAAAAAAAGAAGAAAAACTGTAAACTATCTATATCATTAATGGTTTGCATTTTGATAAGATGTTGAAGTGATATTTTGGATAATGCTAACATTTTAGGTGAAATAAAACATAAATTTCACCTGTTTCTAACTTTTCTAAAATGACTACTAGACGATGTAAACTGACTCATGTGTCTGACATTGTATTTCTATTGGAAACCACTGCCCTAGAGAGAAATGGTCTCTAGGGAGGCAGAAACATGAGAACCACAATAGAGGTGGATGGATGGAAATGACAGACACATCTGGTGGGTACCTTCAGGTGTTGACAATGGGGACCCAGGAGATTCCGGTATGGACAGGCCCCCATCTATGCATAGCAGGAGAGGAGCATGGCTGACACTAGGGGTGCTGAGCTGACACACAGAACTACTCAGCTTTATAAACATGTGAAGAAGATACTGTGAAGTCACTGACAGCCCACAAAACACACTGTAATAAAAATGAGAAAATCATAAAATCAAAATAAAATAAATAAATAAAAATAAGAAAGTACTTAGAACAAATATTACATAAATACCCCATACAAAAATTGGCTGGCTTAAGAGACAGGACCCCTTCTCCCTAATACAAGTTCACATTATAAAAGAATTGAGGGCCGGGTGCGGTGGCTCAAGCCTGTAATCCCAGCACTGTGGGAGGCCGAGGCGGGTGGATAACGAGGTCAAGAGATCGAGACCATCCTGGTCAACATGGTGAAACCCCATCTCTACTAAAAATACAAAAAATTAGCTGGGCATGGTGGTACATGCCTGTAATCCCAGCGACTCAGGAGGCTGAGGCAGGAGAATTGCCTGAACCCGGGAGGCGGAGGTTGCGGTGAGGCGAGATCGTGCCATTGCACTCCAGCCTGGGTAA
>NW_016108118.1:226901-228763 GCF_001604975.1 Cebus imitator | reverse complement strand
AGGAGGCTGAGGCAGGAGAATTGCCTGAACCCAGGAGGCGGAGGTTGCGGTGAGCCGAGATCGCGCCATTGCACTCCAGCCTGGGTAACAAGAGCGAAACTCCGTCTCAAAAAACAACAACAACAAAAAAAAAAACCATTGCAGATGACAAAGACTAGGTAACACATATACTATCTCCCAAATACCTACCCAAAAGCTGAACGATTTTAAACTGTTAGGATAATCGGCTCTAATCACCATGACATGAGGTTACAATCAAACCATCAAGCACTACGCAGACGGAATGTTTCCACTTCTAATCCACTGTGTGGAGACGCACAGAGCTTACCAATCTGGGCCCTGCATCAGAAGAGACGCAAATGCATCGGGGTGTGTGTTTGAATGGAGCGATCAGACTTCTAACCCCACAGCTCCTCTGTCCACTGGCACTGCAGTCTGTGGCCTCAGGTCCTTTGGGGGACACAGTGGGGAGGTAACCCACATGCCAGTGACACCATAGGGAAAGAGACACTGTGGCACTTTGCCCTGATTTCTGAGGGGTCTTCTTTTTTCTTTGGGTTATGTGTAGACTTTCCTACTGTCCCCCGATCACTCTTTTGCCACACAAAACCATAGCTTAAGTCACCAGCTAGGCCTTTCCTGGTGAAACTATTGAAAGATGAGCCTCACCTGTTCAATCTCTATAGTGATTCCTTCAAAATCTGGACCTAGAAGAATAAACAAACAAGATCTGCCTGAGCTAGTTTGGCTTCTTCCTTCTCGGGGGAATCCCTTAAGTGGTAACAGCCCCTCTCTGCTCAACAACTCCCTGTGACCCTCCTTCAGGAACACAGGGCAAATCCCACCGGCTCCACACACTATAGCTCCGGACAGACCCACAGAGAAAAAGACCCAAGAGAACCCACCATAATACACACTCAGGGAGGGGTGTCCACCATCAAATGTTCAAGCTTGCAGTGGGCGGGGGAGGGTAGTGGGTCCTGAGCTCGATTTTTGTGGATGCGGGAGGTGGGCATTAGGCTTTGAGGAGAGGTGTAGGCCCACATTACATCTGTGCAAACTCACACACAATGAAGATTACACCAGGTCAGGTGAGCTGGTTTAGAAATGACAAAAAGCAGAGGAAGTAGCTGAAAATGTGACAGGGCTTCTCTGTAAGCTGTGAGAGCAATAAATGCCAGTAATACCCCAGGAAGTGTTTATAGCAGCATTTCTTCCATTAACAGGGCAAAGTTAGAGCAGCAAGGACCAGACGAGGGCCAGGTACTTCCCCTGGAGCAACTGATGTAAACCTGGAAATCAGCCACCCTTGGTGTCATCATTTTCCTCATGATGAATCAGAGACATCCACTGATGAGTTCATCATCAGATAACTAATAAAGTCAGGGTCCCAGGCATATACTGAATGCTCATTGACTAAAAATCAACTGCGCTTGGTAAGCGCAAAAAAACTCACTTTCCACACATTTTAAGTTATCCTCTCTGGTAGGTATTTGCTCTGTAAATTACATACAGCAGAAGAAAAGAAGAAAATAAAAACTCAGGAGAGGAAACATACTTTTAAACCCATGAATAGTGAAATAAGAAAATATCCTTGAGAATCTATGAGAATATGCAAGGAAAATGCAATATACATGAGCATAAAAAGACCATTTGGCAAAGCCTACAAAATGACTTCAAAATACAAGGAAACTTACTTTCAAATGCATCCAAAACAATAGAAAAGAAGCTCCCGATTCCTATTGAGATGAGAAAAACATCAGCGCAAACAGAAGAAAATCAAGCCAAAAAAAAAGCTACAGGCCAATTTCTCAATTTCACACACACACACACACACACACATAAAATTGCATTTTAGGTTT
>NW_016108118.1:222835-224798 GCF_001604975.1 Cebus imitator | reverse complement strand
CATGTTGACCAGGATGGTCTCGATCTCTTGACCTCGTGATCCACCCGCCTCGGCCTCCCAAAGTGCTGGGATTACAGGCTTGAGCCACCGCGCCCGGCCTTAAAAATAAGGTTTTAAAGACATTGGGGAAAATACTACTACTAAGATATGAAAACCAGAAACACTTTATTCAAAATAATTCCAAACTAACTGACTGTGCCTTTCACAGAAATTTCCCACAAGAAATATCATTTTATAAAGCCTGAGAAGTTGCTGCTCCTAGGACAACTATCAAAACTAAAAATTGGTTTAATTAGCAACAATAACAAAATGCCATTTTAACTGGCGGTCCTTATCAGAGACATTCCACTAAATAACAAAACTGGCAAAAAGTGAGATATTTAAAACGTTGGGGTGCTTTATTATAAACATAATATAAACCAGGAATGTATTTTACTTAATAAACCTCAGTCCGCCAGTCACTCCCTTCCCTCGAAGCGTTTTGCAACAAAACATGTGCCTAAAATAAAAGGGTGTTGTACCAAGTGGCCTGAAAAACAAAACAAAACAAAACAAAAACCGTTTTTACCTTTAACCTCGAGACACTACAGGTTAGAGGTCGGGAAACTACCTCAACCCCAGCGCGAGCGCCCACGAGTCCAGAGGGCGGACGCGAAAGGGCCCAGATGGAGCCCGAGTCCCAGTTCCGCCGTGGCGATGGCCGATTTCCCAGCCTCGGACGCTGAAGGCAAGGATTCCACACGGCTGACCCTCCAGCGTCCCATGTCCAGTCGGCGATTGGCCGAACACCCCAAGTCCGCTGAACATGCTCTCCACCGTGACCCGGGATGCCATCTGCAGACTACTCGCGCGCCGAGCTTCCGGAAACGAAAGGGCGGGCTTCCGGAAACGGTGACCAATGGGAAACGCTATCAGCTGTTGCTAGGCGCACAGTTCCTTTCCTGGAAACACAGAAGGAAGGGATGCTGACAGCCTCAGATAGACGGAGCTTTTAGCCAATGGATGTGTAGTTTTGTCCGCATTGGCGAGTAAGAAGCGCTAGCGGCCGACCTGCCTACAAGCACCGCAACTTTTCTTCAGGCGGAGCGCAGTGCCTTACACCTATAATGCTAACACTTTGGGAGACCGAGTCGGGTGTATCACGGTGTAAGGAAGTAGAGACAATCCGGGCCAACATGGTGAAACCCCATCTCTACTGAAAATGCAAAATACTAGCCGGCCGTGGTGGCAAGCGCCTGTAGGCCCAGATATTGAAGAGGCTGAGGCAGGAGAATAGCTTGAACCCAGGGGGCAGAGCTTGCTGTGAGCCGAGATCGCACCACTGCACTCCAGCCTGGGCCATAGCAGCGAGACTCCGTCCAAACAAAACAAAACAAAACAAAACAAAAGAAAGATTTTTTGCGCTTTCTGCGCTGGATCGCCTACCTGCTGCGCCAAACCAAAACTTTTTGGAATCACCCTTGGTGCCCTTTCCTAAACTTGCTTGGAGATTTGCACCAGGAGCTGGACACCCTCAAATCTGATCCTTGATCCCCGCCCCCTGAACTCCGAGACTCAACCTTGTGCACCTCCAGTCTTGTTATCAACAAACAGACTAGTAAATTATAAAAAGTAAAAAAAAAAGAAAACGTAGCCGGGCGTGGCGGGGCGTGCGCCTTTAATTCCATCTACTCAGGAGGGTGATGCAGCAGAATCGTTTGAACCCAGGAGATGGAGGTTACAGTGAGGGGAGAACGCGCCACTGCCCTCCAGCCTGGGAAGGAAGAGGGAAAATCCGTCTTAAAAAAATAAAACAGGGCCGGGCGCGCTGGCTCAAGCCTGTAATCCCAGCACTTTGGGAGGCCGAGGCGGGTGGATCACGAGGTCAACAGATCGAGACCATCCTGATTAACATGGTGAAACCCGGTCTCTACTAAAACTACAAAAAATGAGCTGGGCATGGTGGCGCGTGCCTGTAATCCCA
>NW_016108118.1:220288-221444 GCF_001604975.1 Cebus imitator | reverse complement strand
GAACCCAACCATAAAAGAAACCCTAACAAAGTTCATCCTAGAGACTGGTGAAAACTGGGTCAGCCTGCTCCCTTTTGTCCCCCTTTGCATCCAATGCACCCCCTACCAGAAAGGTTTCTCTCCCTTTAAAATTATGTTTGGCAGGCCCCCTCCCTTACGCCCCAGATCCACGGATACCATACATGCTGAAGTCCATAACCATGCACTCCTTAAGTCCTTACAGGCATTCCAGTCTGTTCAGTCCCAGGTACACTGGCTCATTAAGGACACCCGTCCTACCCCAGTGGACCTCACTGCCCAACTGACACACCCCTTCCAGTCAGGAGACTCGATCCTTGTTAAAAGATTCACCACCTCTGGCCTCACCCCCTGTTGGAAGGGACCCTACACAATCATCCTGACCACCCACACCGCACTTAAAGTGGACGGACTTACCGCCTGGGTTCACCACACCCACGTCAAGACCACCCCGTGGGAAGGACAATGGAGCGTCGACTACTCCTACCCCGATTCGCTAAAGTTAAGACTTGTGCACTCTTCACGGTCACCACCTTCACCTCTCTAATCTGTACAGTCAACCCAGACAGAAGACCCCCCTTAAACCCCGCCCCGACCTAACCACTCTATAGGGCCAAATGTAAGAATTGTACTGCCCCCAATATCTCCTTCGCTTACTGCCATCACCCCCTTAACTGAGGGATTCCCCCTTCTCTCCACTATTACTCCCTTGGCTCAGCCCCCAACAACGCTAACTTTAACTGTGGAAAGCCTTAACCTCCTAGATTTATTGTCTTCTACCTACCGCCTACTTAACCTAACCAACTCGGGTTTGGGTATAGGCTGTTGGTTAAGTTTAAATCCTCAACCTCCATTTTACACGGGCCTAGCGGCACAACTTACTTGAACCCTGTCTAACATTCCATGCTCTTGAAAAATACTCCACTTAACTTTGTGAGATCTCGAGAGAAAGGGTAAATGTTACCACTCCCCTGATTACACCCTCATCAATTCCTCTTACAAAAACTTCTGTAATAAGGCTCTTCCCCTAAGTTACAATGGAACACATTTTTCCTAAAACAGGGAGGGCTCCACGCTTCCCTCAATAAACAATGCTGTATTTATGCCAATAAGACAGGTTTTTTTTTTTTTTTTTTTT
>NW_016108118.1:211208-217976 GCF_001604975.1 Cebus imitator | reverse complement strand
ATTTTTTGTATTTTTAGTAGAGATGGGGTTTCACCATGTTGACCAGGATGGTCTCGATTTCTTGACCTCGTGATCCACCCGCCTCGGCCTCCCAAAGTGCTGGGATTACAGGCGTGAGCCACCGCGCCAGGCTATTATAGCACTTCTTACAGCATTTCTGGAGGTTGGTCTTGAGATAAGATTGAAAATTACAGTGGTTGATTTTCTGAGGTAATGTACCCGAATACCCAAATAAAATATATGTATATGTACATGAACCTAAACTATTCTATCTTCTATTTCTCATTTTGCTTTACGTAAATAATCTTTCATATTTTTTAAGTGTTTTGTCCATGTACCAGTGAAGATTTGAAGTCACCAGGACTCAAATTCAGACTAAACCAGGAGGACCATCTTTTCGTGCCTTGAGTTGGCCATGGTCCTGGACCCATCGAAAAGAATGATTATGAGGGTCAGAGTAAAATGAGCAATTGTTACATAATATTCTCTAATACTGTGTACTATAAATTTGTTCAGCTGTCCTCTTGTTACCTTATTTGCCACCTATAAACAATGCTACACTAAAAATTCATGTAATCATCCCTTAAATAAATAAATAAATAAATACGCCTGAGAATGGGTAATTTACAGAGGAGAAAAAAAAAGAAAAATAAATAAATAAAATCTTTCCCAATAATGTGGGAACTACCCTTCTAAGAATAAACTGTTCTAGCCATAAGAAATCAGAAAACATCGGAAAGTAACAATTTCTTTTTTTCTAAAATGCTTTAATTGAAAGACTTTTTTTTTGTTTTTTAGTCTACAACTGGTATTCCCAGGCGCTCTCCCATACGTGTACTAACCGGGCCCGACCCTGCTTAGCTTCCGATATCAGATGAGATTGGGCGTGTTAAGGGTGCTATGGCAGTAGGCCAAAGATTTTTAAAAGAAAAGAAAAATAAATAAATCTCTGGACAAGCAAATCACCAAGCAGAAAGAAAAAGTCAGCCTGAGAACTTGACTCCCATTCTACTTCCAAATGACATAGCTACAAAAATAAAAAAAGATACATACAACCTTCACATTTTGCCTACACACACAAAAATTCCTTGTGTACAAAAGACAGACAGAACTCAACAGTTATCCCTTTTCTCACCTGAGACAAATGCCTATCTGATTGTTTCCTTCGCCCTCCTGTTTCACTAAACCAGACTAAGGCAGAAGTGAGCATCCCTGTAAACTGCATATTCAGTGAAATACTATTTAGAAACAAACAAGCAGTAAAGGAAACTTTTGGATTCACATTACTAATTTCAGGTAAACCCTAATTTTTTTTTTTTTTTTTTTTTTTTTTTTTGGAGACAGAGTCTCTCTCTGTTGTCCAGGCTGGATTGCAGTGGCAGAATCGCGGCTAACTGCAACCTCCATCTCCCGGGTGCAAGCGGTTCTCCTGCGTCAGCCCCACAAGAAGCTGGGATTACAGGCGCATGCCACCATGCTTGGCTAATTTTTTGCATTTTTAGTGGAGACCGGGTTTCACTGTGTTAGCCAGGATGGTCTCGATCTCCTGATCTCAAGATCCGCCCACCTCAGCCTCCCAAATTACTGGAATTACAAGTGTGAGCCACCGCACCCAGCCTAAAATTCTTAACATAGAAACAAACAAAAGAACTAGTTAAACTGAGAAAAATTAATAAAAGTGTGCTCAAATTTACAGACAAGATTATGGGTAAATCTAATTAGATTCCATTCGTTTTAACTAAATAAGAACCAAAACATAATTATAAAGGAGCCCTTACCTTTGGGAAATCAAAAAGCCACTTTTGACCGGTTTCCTCACCGGTACACACCCCGGTCCCCCGACAGCTGCCAGGACGGCCGGTCCCAGTGCCTGGAGGGTAGGGTCCCTGCGGTTTGGGGTTGGGGTTTTGCCTCAGACCTGCACGCTGGCCTTGGGTCCTGCCCGCCCTGCCATGTCCCCAGTCAGAGGGACCCAGCGGGAGCGGAGCAGGAAGGCAGAGAGTCACCAGGGGTGCGGATGGAGCGAGTGTTGGGGGCTCAGATTCGGAGCCATGCCTGCTGTGGGGCAGGCTGGTGCCGTCTTTCCGCTCTGGGAAATTTGCCCCCCTTGTCCCTGCCAGTGGTCGTCGTAAGCCGCCCTGCCTTGGCGCCCTGGCCAGGGAGCCCAGAGGTGCGGGAGAGCAGCGAGTTGGGAGGGAGCAGCGGGAGGAGGAGGGGTGACCCTGCAGGCAACGAGGGGACTGGAAAGGGCGCCTGGATGGAAAAAGGCGCTGGCGGGTGATCTTCCCCACCGCACCAGCCCGCTGGCTCTGCTGCCGGCCCTCCCCAAAATTCCCGGCAAGGGCGGGAGCACTGGTGTGTGGCACCTGGAGCCGCAGGGTCCCCACTTAAATACAAGGGCCCACAGGGAGTCGGGACCTGGAGCGTCCAGAGTTCCGGCCCCAGACCCCAGATCCTGGCCAGATTCGCCAAAGTCAAAGGCTGGAGTCTGGAGGGCAAATGTGAGGATGTCAGCTGAACCCAGCCTCTGCCGGGCCATGGCCAGCCTAACGCGGTGACATTCTCTGGAGCATCCACTGCCCCCACCCTGCTGTCAAGCTTGCTGGGCTAAGGGATTCATCTACCCCTAGTGTGTGCACCCAGCTCCAGGCAGAGGGTGCAGGTGTGGAGCTGCTGGTGGTCACAGTCCCCAGAGATGAGAAGGGTCTTCCCCCCCCAGGGAACAGGTCACTCACAGCTTGCAGAAGGGAAGCACAGACAGCATCATCCCTTGCCTGGTACCACACAGAGGGAGGCCATCACCTGAACAGCTGGGGGTGGGGGGCGGTTTCAGTTTGAAGGAGGACTGGTGACCCCAGGGCCTGAGCTATTGACAAGTGAATGAGCTGGGAATGTATGGGAATGAAGCCTCTTGGGGGGAGGGACGGAAGAGGGTTGGAGGGCAGTGAATGCCTGGACCTCTGAGGCTCCAGGCTGCCAGTGCCCCATCTGGGCTCACAGTGCTTGTGTCCTCCTCCAACCTCAGTTTCCTCACCTGTCCCAGAGGACAAATATGGCAGGGCTGTTTTGATGATTAGGCCAGATAATCCTGGTAAGCATTTATTAGCTTGCCTGGTCTGAATATTATTTTTTCTGACTTTGTTAAGAACTTTGCTGCTCGTATCGGAGTCACTGCAGAAGAAATTTAAAAAAAAGGAAAGAAAGAAAAAAAGAAACTTTTCTGCCCAATCTCCTCTTAGAAAGTGAGCTGGGGAGGCAGGAATGTAGGACTCTTACCCTTGGCTTCAGAGTCCCTTTTGGGCAGCCTCTCTCCTTAGGCTCGATGAAAGTACAGAGCTGGCAAAAGTCCCCTACCCAAGACAGCTACAGAGTCCAGAACCAGAAGATCTTGTTTTCTGAACCAACGGTCTTTTTGTGCCATAGCTGACCCAGAGTTAGAACCTAAGCAAAGTCATCTTAAACTCTGCACACTCAAGCACCAAGAAAAATGGTTTTTCCAAAAAGAAGTTGTAACTGCTGCCCCGTTTCCTTTGTGATAACTGCTTGCTGCCCCGTTTTCCTTGCCATTTTTGTACCAGGGCTAGCATAGAATTCAACACCAAGACAAAAGTATGGCAAATTGCAGGGTCTCTATTTTTGGCGACCAGGGAGTACTCCCATCTCTCTAACCCGTGGCCCCAAAAGGAGGGTGTTAAGACCTTTTATGCCCCTAAACCACCTCCTGGGTGGGTGGTGAGGGTGATGGGTCTTGGACATTCTGAGGGCCAGTGGAATTTGGACATTCCATAAACCACCTCCTGGGTGGAGGTGAGGGTGAGGGGCTTCAGACATTCCAATTGTTACTTAAGTGGTTCACAGAAGTCAAGATAAGCGTTAGTTTACACATTGCCTTGGTGGTGTGTAAATTACACACCTTAGTTACTTATTACAAGTCACAGGGGCCAGCTTGGCTTGGGTTTGGACTGCTTGCCTGTCACATCAGGGTTACAGAGAGCAGTTTCAACAGAAAGCCGAGGTATGGTTGAGGTATGCAGTTTTATGGGGCTTTTACCATGTCACACAATAACTGCTGACCTTGGCTTCTGTGAAAAATAGCTAGCTTGCTCTGCATAACGCTGATTGCCAAAAAAAGAACTCTGTTCCCCACCAGGTTGTGGGTTTTCTCTTAAAACCCTTGCTTCCCGTGAGCTCGGGGCTACGTGTTGGAGAGACACTAGTCGTCTGTGGTCGCCTGCAATAAATGACCCTCTGAATTGACTTACTTTGGTGTCAGTGGTGATTCTGTACTCGCTGGGTTACAACAAAAGGACAAGAAGCCAGGAAGGTTATAAAAACTGCAATTTAAAAAATAATTTTCATTCTATTCTTTTAATGTGTGAGCAGCCATACAGTATATTATTTACAAATACAGGAGACCTTATGAACAAGGCTAAAGACAAACGCCCGCTCGGGTGGGCCTGGCTCAGCTCAGGGAGGAAGCCCTGCCTGAAGAGGCTGCACCTTCGGCTGTCACTCTTTCTTCAGTCAGCCAGCGTTTGGGCATGTCTTCTGTCACTCAGGTCTTGGGTCTTAAACCTTATCCAATAAGCGACGCTGTCCTGCGGTGAACCGTCCAATCAGGCACGCAGCTGGGGCGGAAAAGGCGGCTTCTGAGATGTGAGGAAGGGTTTGTATCTTGCTGCAGCTGGAGTTTTCGGTCGCGTCTTTGCTGTCCTGTGTCCTCTGCTGCTATAGGTCCAACCTCTGTGGCCTTGTGACGTGCTGATCCTGGAGATCCACAGCTAAGATGCCGGGACCCCCTGGAAGCCTAGAAATGGTGTGAGTGCCGGGTCCGTCCTCAGGGAAGGGGTTTGTTGGTATTGGTGGAAAATGGCTGCGGAGCTCAGGCGTCCCCGCAGGCAGCTCCAAAATCTGTGCCCCCAGTTCTTGCCCAGCTCAGCCTCAGTCCCCTTCAGCAATAAAATCGCTGCTCAGTGACTGTGCCTGGAGCCCTCTCTGGGCAGGTCTTCACCCTCAGCGCCGTGTCTCTTGCATATTTTTCCTCCCAGGGACCACGGTAGGGTCGTCAGGGGAGAATCCTGACTCAGGGTGTGGATCACGAATGAGAAGCCCTTTGGTTTGGTTTATGGCGTTCTCAAGTTTCTCTTTTCTCCTGTTAAAAATTGATGGGCATAACGCCCAGAAATGTTTTTTATGACTGGGTGATTTCAAGCAGAACTCCAAGGCTTTCTTTTTAAAATGCTACCAAGAAAAATAACAGGGAAAATCTCTCCTGCATTTTGGCTGTATAGAATCGGTACATTTCCAGCCAGACACTGTAGCTCACGGCAGTTGTTGTACTGGTGTGAGCACAGAAAGACAACACCAAGACAAAAGTATGCCAAATTGAGGCATCTTTATTGCCGGCGGCTGTGTAGGACACACGTCTCTCTAACCCGTGGCCCTGAGTTTAGGGGGAGCACGGTTTTTAAGCTGAAAAACCACACCCTGGTTTTAGGACCAAGAGGGTGAGGGGAGGCAGGGCAGGCAACTTTACATAAGCTATTTCTGGCAGTTTGTGATAAGCAAAGGCAAGCAGCTTTACACAGTGGGTTTCCTGGAATTTGGGGAAATTCTAAGTGGTGCCTGGTGGAGAGCTGCAAGTCAAACATTACAATAGAAAATTTTTTTTCTTTCTTTTCAATCAGCATTTTTTTCAGAGCAAGCTAGCTGTTTTTATTTATAGACGCCAAGGTCAGGAGTTATCACAAGGAAAACAGGGCAGCAAGCAGTTATCACAAAGGAACTGGGCAGCAGTTACAACTTATTTTTGGAAAAACCGTTTTTCTTGATGCTTGCAGGGTACAGGGTTTAAGATGGCGTTGCTTAGGTTCTAACTCTGGGTTAGCTATGGCACACAGTAATCCTAGCACTTTGAGAGGCCAAGGCCAGTGGATCATCTGAGGTTGGGAGTTCGAGACCAGCCTGGCCAATGTGGTGAAATCCCGTCTCTACTAAAAATACAAAATTTAACCAGGTGTGGTCGTGCGAGTCTAGAATCCAACCGGTTGGGGAGGTTGAGGCAGGAGAATTGCTTGAACCCAGGGGGCGGAGGTTGCATTGAGCCGAGATTTTGCGACTTCACTCCTGCTTGGATGAAAGTAAAACGCCTCAGAAAGAAGAAAAAAGAAAAAATTTTTTACAAGAAAATGTGGTAGACAACTGGTGAGTTGTGTTGAGTCATAAAAATATCACTTTTTTTCTAGAGTTAATTTGTGACAGTAAATATCTCTGTTCTGCATCCTTTCATCTTGATTTCTGAGTTTCATGCTACATTTTATGAGATAAAACTTGGTACCTCCTAGAAATGTTTCCATATGACTGTTTACTATGTGATTTTTAATGGAAAAATTTATAATAAGACATATATACTGTCAGGAATAGATACTTTTGCTTTTCTCCTTGAGGTGTAAAATGTAAGCACCTTATAATTTTATCTCTTTAGATGAAGATTGTGTTTGAGTAATGTTGCTGAATTTTTCACACAGGTAGTTTCAAAAACCAAGTTACGTAACTGCGACATGGAAATCAAAGCTTGAGCCTAGTGCCTCCAAGCTAAGGCTAATATTGAACCTCCAAAAGAAGGTTATTAACAGCCCAATTGTTTTCTGATGAACCTCCCTTGCATATGTCCCAGCCTACTCACCCCAGCCATGGAAGACTCTTCTTTTTTTTTTTTTTTTTTTTTTTTTTTTTTTTTTTTTTTTTTTTTTTTTTTTTTTTTTTTTT
>NW_016108118.1:207999-210258 GCF_001604975.1 Cebus imitator | reverse complement strand
TTGAGACAGAGTTTCACTTTTGTTGCCCGGGCTGGAGTCATGGTACATTCTTGGCTCACCACAACCTCTGACTCCCAGATTCAAGTGAACCTACTACTTCAGCTTTCCAAGTAGTTGAGGAATACAGGCATGCGACAGGATGCCTGGCTAATTTTTTGTATTTTTAGTAGAGACAGGGTGTATTCATGTTGGTCAGGCTGGTCTCAAACTCTTGATCTCCGGTGATTCACGCACTTAGGCCACCAGAAGTGCTGGGATTACAGGTGTGAGCCTCCATGCCTGGCCACGTTTCTACATTTGACTTTTTCTGAGTTGCATTTTTTATAATAAACTTTTAAATGTAGCTACAGTGTTTTGCTGAGTTGTGTGAGTAGCTCTATCAAATTATGAAAGTTGAGAGAGGTTACGGGAGTCCACAATTTTTAAACAGTAGCTCAGAAGCATGGATAGGCCTATGGGGTTTGTGGCTGGGATTTGCCATTAGGACAATGTTGTGAGAATGAGCCCTCAATCAGGATCTGTGCTGACTTTGGATGGTGTCAGAATTCAAATTCCAATTTTAGTCAGTGAGTTGATGTTGGAGAATGGCTTGGTGTTCAGCAAACTACAGATTTAGTACAAGAAAAAAGGTATCACAGAAACCTGGCCTGGAATCAAACTCTGGTTGTCTGGGAATGGAAGGCTCTGCTCTCCTGTACACAGGCTGTGACACTGCCCTTTGTACTGTGATTCCAAGTCTCCTCCCAGAGTGAGAGGATAAAAACTTAGAGAAGAGGAACTCTGATAGCAGACCCCCTTTTCCCAGCGCTGTCACCACAGCATTCCCACTCACTTGCAGGCTTACCCATTAAATATTAGCATGTCCACACCTCTTCCAGGACTAGGCACCACCCAGAGAAATTTCACAACAGCATTTTGATTCTAGTGTTTATTGGCAAAAACCTACAAAAGTGTCTACAAGTCTCCGGGCACATCCCCACCCCCAGACACTGAATCTTCAACAACATACTGTTTTCTTCACTAATTGAGGGTTCTGGTCCACATCTGCCTGATCTCCTCTGCCTGCATAAACACAAAAATACATCAGAGGACACCTCCCCCTCAGCCGCTATCCCTAGCACAAACCAGTTCTTCCACCTACTTTGCACTGTTTCTCACTCACAGATTTTTATTCATTTACCTTTTATTTTTGGCTCAGGGTACACATGTTGGTTTTATATGCAGCTAAAATTGTGTCATGGGGGTTTGATGTGTGAATTATTTTGTCACTGAGGTACTAAGCATAGCACCAAACAGGTGCCTTTTCTGATGCTCTTTGTCCTCCCATTCTCCAACCTCAGCTAGGCCTCAGTGTCTGTTGTTCCCATGTGTTTTCCTGTGGTTCTTATAATTCAGCTTTTACTTAGAAATAGCATGCATTTGGTTTTCTGCTACTGCATTAGTTTTCTAAGACTGGTTTCCAGCTTCACCCATGTTGCTTCCAAGTACGTGTGTGTGTTTTAATAACCACATAGTTTTCTATGACATTTTTGTGCCATATTTTCTTTTTTTTTAAGCCTTTTATTTTTATTTTATTTAATTTTTGAAGACAGGATCTCACTTTGTTGCCCAGACTGGAATGCAGTGGCATGATCTCAGCTCATTGTAGCCTCCATTTCCCAGGCTGAAACAATCCTTTTTTACTTCATCTCCTCAAGTAGCTGGAACTACAAGCACACACCAGCATGTTTGGCTTATTATTATTATTATTTGTAGAAATGGGGTTTTGCTATGTTGCCATGGCTGGTAACAAACCTTTGAGCTCAGGCAATTTACCTACCTCACCTCCCAAAGTGTTGAGATTAAAGGTGTGAGCCGTCGTGTCCAACCAGACAATATTTTTCTTATCCAGTGTACAACTGAGAAGCATTTAGGTTGATTCCATGTATTTGTGAATAGTGCTGCAGTGATGCATATGTCTTTAGAATAGTTTATACTTTACTGGGTATATGCCCAATTATGAGGTTGCTAAGTCAAAAGGTAATTCTGTTTTTAGTTCTGTAAGGAATCGTCTCATTGCTTTCCACAATGGTGGAACTAATTTACTCTCCCACTGGCAGTGTATAACCATTCCCGTTTCTGTGTAACCTTGCCAGCGTCTGCTGTCTTTTGACTTTCTAAAACTAGCCATTCTCACTGGTGTGAGATGATGTTTCATTGTGTGGTTTCTTTAATTTCTGTAATCATTAGTGATGAGCATTTTTTATATGCTTGTTAGCC
>NW_016108118.1:202446-206145 GCF_001604975.1 Cebus imitator | reverse complement strand
TTTTCTTCTGCTTGATCTATTTGGCTGTTAAAACTTGTGCATAGTTTGCAAAGTTCTCGTGTTGTGTTTTTCAGCTCCATTAATTCACTTATAGTCCTCTCTAAATTGTGTATTCTTGTTAACATTTCATCAAACCTTTTTTCAAAGTTCTTAGTTTCTTTGCATTGGGTTAGAACAAGTTCTTTTAATTCACAGAGGTTTCTTATCATCCACCTTTTGAAGCCTGTTTCTGTTAATGGAACACACTCGTTCTCCATCAGGCCTTGTTTCGTTGCTGATGAGGAACTGTCATCCCCTGCAGAGGGAGAGGTGTTCTGAATTTGGGTATTCTCAGCCTTTTTAGGATTTCTTTCCTTCTTTATAGATTTATCCATCTTTGGTCTTTATAATTACCATCTTTATAATTGGGTTTCTGAGTGGACGTCCAACTTGATTCCCAGCGCTAAAATCTGAGCAACCCACTGCGCCAGCCAAAGCAGTGGCATTATGATTGATTGTGCTTTTCTGACTCTGCACCAAGAACCGCTGCACCAAGGCAGCGGCAAAACCGCCTCGCCAGCCACAAGAGTTACGCTGGCTACCCATGGGGCTCCTCTGCTGGGAATCTCCTGGTGCGTGAGCAACAAAAATTCGTCTGAAAGTGTCGCGTCCTCTCGTTCTCTGCGCTTTCACTGGGAGCTACAATCCCGAGCTGCTAGTGATCAGCCATCTTGGATCTCTCTCGACGTATGTCTTCTTTTAAGAAACAACTTATTTCGTGTTTTTGTCTACTTTTATTTGGGGTCTTTTTTCTCTGTAAACTTAACTTTCTTATAAATTATGGGTATTGGACCTTTATCAGAAGCTTAGTTGAAAATACTTTGTTCTGTGCATTATTTACCGTGTTGATGTTGTTTCCTTGAGTATGAAGAAGCTTTTTAGCTTAATTAGTTTCCATTTGTCAATTGTTGTTTTTGTTGCAATTGCTTTTGGCATCTTTGTTTTAAAATTTTTCTATGTTTTCTATGTTTAGAGTGGTATTTCCTAAGTTTTCAGAGGGCTTTTTTTTAAAATTATTTTGAAGTTTTCATTTAAATTTTTAATTTATCTTCAGTTTTGTATATGGTTTAATGAAAGCATCCAGTTTCAATCTCCTACATAGTGCTAGCTAGTTATTCCAGCACCATTTATTAATTAGGGAATTCTTTCCAGATTCCTTTTGTTAGCTTTGTCAAAGACGAGGTGGTTGTAGGTATGTGGTATTATTTCTGGGCTCTCTATTCTGTTGCATTGGTGTATGAGTTTGTTTTTGTACCAGTACCTTTATGCATTTTTTAATGTAGCCCTGCAGTACAGTTGGAATTTAGGTAATGTCATGACTTAAGCTTTGTTCTTTTTGCTTATGATTGCCTTGGCTATTTGGGCTCTTTTTTGGTTCCATATATATATATGTGTGTGTGTGTGTGTGTGTGTATATATATGTGTGTGTGTGTGTATATATATATATTTACATTTTCTCAATACAGAAGATGTTAAGTTCCATATAAATTTATGTTTTCTTTTTTAGTTCTGTTAAAAAATATTTTTGGTAATTTAATTAAAACAGCATTAAATCTGTGATTTTATTTACAGTGTTACCATTTTAATAATAGTAATCTTTTCTATCCGTGAACATAAAATATTTTTCTATTTGTTTGTTTCATCTCTGACTTCTTTAAGCAGTGTTTTGTCAGTTTTCTCATAAAGATCTTTCACCTGCCTGGTTAGTTGTGTTCCTAGATATTTTATTCTCTTTGTAGTGATTGTGAATGAGATTTTGTTTTTGATTTGGTTTCTGCATGCATGTTTTTGATTTACACAGGTGGTACTAATTTTTGTTTATTCTGTATTTTGAAATTTTACTGAAGTTTTTTGTAAGTTTAGAAAGCTTTTCTGCCAAGATTACAGGGTTTTTCATTATGTTGTCTGCAAACAGAAATAAGTTTGACTTCCTCTATTTCTGTTTGGAAGTCATGTATATTTTTACCTTGCCTAATTGCTCAGGCCAGGACGTCCAATTTTATGTTGAATTGGAGTGTTGAGAGAAGGCATCCTTGTCTTCTGCCAGTTTTGATAAAAAAATGATTCTAGTTCATGTGCATATGGTATGTTGGCTGTTGGTTTGTGATAGATAACTCAATATTTCAAAGTATGCTCTTTCCATGCCTAGTTTGTCAAGGCTTTTTTTTTTTTTTTTTTTTTTTGAGATGGATTTTCGCTCTTGTTACCCAAGCCGGAGTGCAATGGCGTGATCTCGGCTCACCGCAGCCTCTGCCTCCTGGGTTCAGGCAATTCTCCTGCCTCGGCCTCCTGAGTAGCTGGGATTACAGGCACGCGTCACCATGCCCAGCTAATTTTTTGTATTTTTAGTAGAGACGGGGTTTCACCAGGATGGTCTCGATCTCTTGACCTCGTGATCCATTCTCCTCAGCCTCCCAAAGTGCTGGGATTACAGGCGTGAGCCATTGCGCCCGGCCCTGTCAAGGCTTTTTAACATAAAATTGTTAAATTTTATTGAAAGCCTTTTCTGCATCTATTCCCATAAATTTGTGATTTCTGTCTTTAGTTCTGTTTATGTGATAAATTACATTTACTATTATTATTATTATTATTATTATTATTATTATTATTTTGAGATAGAGTCTTGCTCTGTCGCCAGGGCGGAGTATAATGGCATGATCTCAGCTCACTGCAATTTCTGTCTCCCAGGTTTAAGTGATTTTTCTGCCTCGGCCTCCCAAGCAGCTGGATTATAGGTGCTTTCTACCATGCCTGGATAATTTTTGTGGTTTTAGTAGAGATAGGGTTTTGCCATGTTGGCCTGGCTGGTCTTTAACTCCTGACCTCAGATGATCTACCTGCCTCAGCCTCTCAAACTTATAGGATTCTAGGCATGAGCCACCATGCCCTACTTCTTGTAGAATTATCTTTGCATCCCAGAAATAAACCCTACTTGATCATAGTTGTTTAGTGTTTTGATGTCCTGCTCAATTTGGTTTGTCAATATGTTGTTGAGAAATTTTACATCATTGTTCATCAAGAATATTGGTCTGAAGTTTTCTTCTTTTGTTTTCTCTGTCAAGTTTTGGTATCAGAATGGTGCTGTTTTAATTTTTTGGAATAGTTTTAGTAAAAACATTACCAGCTCTTCTTTTACATAGAGTAGAAGTCAGCTGTGAATCTCTCTGGTCCTGGGCTATTTTGTTTGGTAGATTACTTATTACTAATTTAATTTTTGAGGTTGTTATTGATCTATTAAGGGCTTTGATTTTCTTTATGTTCAGTCTTGAGAGGATATATTTGTTCAAGAATTTGTCCCTTTCTTCTGGATTTTGAAGTTTCTTTGTGTAGAGGTTTTCGTAGTACACTTCAGCATATTTCTGTAAGGTCAGGGGCCATGTCCCTTTTGTCATTTTTAATTATGTTTATTTGGATCTTTTCCTTTTTCTTTCTTAATCTTGCTAATAGTTTATCTTATTTATTTTTTTAAGATTTTAGTCCTGCAATTCTTGATCTTTTGTATAGTTTTTGTATGTCAAAATCTCCATCGATTCAGAAATAATTTTGGTTATTTCTTGTCTTCTGCTAGCTTAGGGGATGATTTGCTCTTGCTTCTTTCTCTCAGTATTTTATTTATGATATCAACTTGTTAAACTGAGGTTTTTTTTTTTTTTTTTTTTT
>NW_016108118.1:198782-200210 GCF_001604975.1 Cebus imitator | reverse complement strand
AAAAAAAAAAAAAAAAACAAGAATTCTGTAGTTTTCTGTTTTTTTTCTGTTTTACTTTAGAACAATTATCATAGTTATGAGTAGTGTTTTTAGACAACCTGCATTTATATAAATTAAATAGTATATTCCACAATAGTATAAATATTTGGCAACAATATTTACTTTGAATAAACCTCTTAAATAGTTATTTTAATGTTGTTATTCATGCTTTTGAAATATAAAGTGTTTTAACTGTATTACAGTTATAATTTTTCAAAATCCTACATACATTATGACTAGTATATTAAAATTATTTATGCCTAGATATTAATATTTAATATTTAAAAAATTGCTACCAAATTATTACAGTAGATATTAGTCTAACGTGTATTATAATTATAAGTAAGTATAATTTTAGTATCTTTCATTTTACTATATTGGAATGCTGCTTTTTGTTTTGTTTGTTCGAGATGGAGTCTCACTCTGTCACCCAGGATGGAGGGCAGTGGCATGATCTTGGCTCACGGCAACCTCCACCTCCTGGGTTCAAGCAATTATTATGACTCAGCCTATAGAGTACCTGAGATTACCAGTGCCCACCACCATACCTGGCTAAATTTTATATTTTTAGTAGATATGAAGTTTCATCATGTTGACCAGGCTGGTCTTGAACTCCTGACCTCAGATGATCCGCCCGCCTCAGCCTCCCAAAGTGCTGGAATTATAGGCATGAGCCACCATGCCCAGCCTGGAATAGTGCTATTACAGGACAAATAAAGAAAGGTGATGTGGCCACTCAAAAACCATAATAGCTCTTCAGTGAGCTATGTTGTAAGCTCTAATATATTCCACTATATAAACAGAGTCAGATTTCAATTATTCATAAAAAAGTGCTGCTGGCAGCCCATGCCTTGGAAAGACTTAAGTAATGTAAAGTTTGCCCCCCAGGATTTTTTTTTAAATCTACTGACAAGTTGCTTCAGTAACCCAAAGACATTAAAGGAAAAGCAGCTGCCGCATCACCCAGACATTGATTTGTTCAGATGTTTTAATGCCTCATGATACAATAAAAACACAATTTTTTTTTAACAAACAAAAAGTGTTGGTGTGGATTCCAATGTAGATCCCCCATTCACTGGCTAGACCAGAGAGTAACAGACATGAAAGAGAAACCATATGAAATTCTTCGGAGAATATGCCCCCTTTCTTCCTAATGTTAATGTTTTTTGTTTGTTTCTTTTTTGAGACAGAGTCTCAATCTGTCGCCCAGACTGAAGGATAGTGGCTCAAACTCAACTCACTGCAATTTACGCCTCCCAGGTTCAGGTGATTCTTCTGTCTTAGCCTCTCGAGTAGCTGGGATTACAGGTACTGGCCACCATGCCTGGCTAATTATTTTTTGTATTTTTCATAGAGTTTTTTTTTTTTTTTTTTTTTTTTTTTTTTTTT
>NW_016108118.1:196517-197905 GCF_001604975.1 Cebus imitator | reverse complement strand
TACTGCTTGAAATCCAGCAGTATTTTTTTCATCATCATTAATAACAGAAGCAGAGATTGAGACACTGCTCCCATTTCCATTATTATGAAGGAGCAATTCTACCCAGGAGTCCTGCAGGCTCTCCTCCTGCAGCTCAGACTTTACTCTCTGATGTGACACTGCAGTGCTGCTGTGGCAATTTGGGTTCACATAAATTGTGAGCTACCAGCTGTGAGTTCAGTGCTGTGGAATGTGACTCAGTTGCAGATGGTAGGGGTCAAGAGAGCACACTAAACCCCAGGGGAGAGCAAGCAGGATTGCCAGAGCGTAGTGCTCAGGAAGTAGAGAACCATGGCTTTAAAATGTACATAGAAAAGAACATTCACACTAATCAACCATTTTTGTAGAAAAGTGAAAGCCTGCCTTCAGCAGGCACTGGGCTTCTACTTGCAAAACTACCTCCAGTCATGAAGATGTGCAAAGTTTATTCTGTCACTGACTATAATTAATTAGCATACATGATGGCCTCCCCAGTTACAAGGTGAATTTAGCATGAACTATGTATGACATGGTTCTGTATGTTTTTCTACTTCTGACCTAATGATGGTGACCATCTTTCTGTCTTTGCATCTTTTAAGCCGATAGACTGTGATCCAGTTTACAGTCAGATTTAATTTTGTAGTCATGCTTTGTTTTCTTCTTCTCCTTTCTTCCTTTTTTTTTTTTCCTTCCCCCTCCCTCCTTTTTTTTCACCCTTCCTCCCTCTTTTGCCCTTGTTGCCCAGGCAGGACTGCAATGGCACAGTCTCGTCTAGCTGCAACCTCCACCTCTTGTGTTCAACTGATTCTCCTGCCTCAGCCTCCTGAGTAGCTGGGATTAGAGGCAAGCGCCACCACACCCGGCTAATTTGCTACTTTTAGTAGATGCAGTTTCTCCATGTTGGTCAGGCTGGTCTCAGACTCCTGACCTCAGATTATTTGCCTATCCCGGCCTCCCCAAGTGCTGGAATTACAGGCAAAAGCCACTGCACCCATCCTCTTCTTTTGAAAAGGAGCCTCCCTCTGTAGCCCATGCTGGATTGTAGTGGCTCGACCTCAGCTCACATCAACCTCTGCTTCCTGTGTGCTGGTTCAAGCAATTCTTTTGCCTCAGCCTTCCAAATAGCTGGGATTACAGGAATGCACCAACATGCCCAGCTAATTTTTGTATTTTGAGTAGAGATAGAGTTTCACCATGTTGGCCAGGCTGATCTTGAACTCCTGACCTCGTGATCTGCCTGCCTCAACCTCCCAAGGTGCTAGGATTATGGATGTCAGCAACTGCACCTGGCCTACAGTTTAGTTGTCCTCGCCTCTCCTCGCCTCTCCTCGCCTCTCCTCGCCTCTCCTCGCCTCTCCTCGCCTCTCCTC
>NW_016108118.1:191862-194227 GCF_001604975.1 Cebus imitator | reverse complement strand
GAGGGGCCTTTCCGTTTCAAGCTTTTTGTCAACTTACAGTTATACTGTAAAGTGCGGGCTGTCTCCTAAATATGTAGACAGAATTGTGTCTCTGCCTGTTTTGTATCTGTAGTCCTCTCCAGTGACTTCTAGAGAGGCTGGATGAGATGACTATAAACTTTACAGGGGATCAGCCAGTGATTTTACCTCTGTCATTGACTCTTGTATCGTAAAACCTGAAACTGATTGAGAGCTCTTGGGTCACAGAAACACAATTGGAGTAACATGAGTGCATTGAGTAGATGTATAGACGTGAGAACCTCAACTTTTCTTTTCTCCTTTTGCTCAAGTGGTCAAATGTGAAGGTAGCATGTGCTGCTACTCCACATAATTTGAACCTAAACCTGCAACCTCAAATGATAAATCTAGGTCTTGAGATTTGGGAAAATAAACTTTTATCTGAGAAATGCAAGCCCTTTGGGTTATCAAACCCAGAGAGACATTAAGAGAGCACAATTATGTCTTTCTTGCCCTTTTAACTATATCTCTTGAAACTGTTCACTATGTTGTACCCAAGTGAGTCAAGGAATGCCTACACTCTGAGATTGAATTATGAGTCCCCTATTAAGCCAGCAACTGAGAGGTGGCTAATGCCCAAAATTCTCTCGGCCCCAAAGAAAAAGTCAGGTGGTCTTTTATACCTTTGTTTTAAAAGGGAGTAGGAACCCAGCTGAAGCAAATTTTTCACAAAAGCAGAGTAAGCAAAGGTTAAGAGAGAAACTGATATACTTGAGAAATAAAACAGTGCCAGGTGGGAGGGGTAAAGCTGTCATGAAAGACATACAACTTATAGATAATGGGGGCTCTGGGTGCCCGACTGCACCTGCATTCCCAGGCTCTGCTGGTACCACTTAACTCTGCCTCTTATCAACCAGTGCATTTATGGGTGCCCAGTGTCAGCCTGCCCTGGCTACATACTGTAGTTACATACTAAATGGTGAGATTATAACTAAAATGAAGAAGCTAAGATGGAGTCTGTCCGGCTCAAGAAGCTAACATAAAGGCTGAACAGCTTTTAGTCTGAGAAAGAGTTAGTTCTAGCTGGCAAAAAGCAGTTTATCACAACTATTGTGACAAGTAGGTATAAATTAAATAATGCCACATAAGACACTATATCCCATACCCCAAATCTTAATGATGTGTAGCTAATCAATAATCAAAGTTATTTCTTTAAGAGAAGAAGACTTTCTATTTCTTTCACTTTTTGACTGAGTATTCCTTAAAAGGAGTGCTGCCGAAACTAACCAACCAAGGCATTGTGCTTTAAGGAAAATCACAAGGAAAAGTATCATAAGCAGCAGTCATACCTGTTGGACCAGGTTCCAAAGGAAAGTGTGGAAAGATTCAACCAGTTAGCATGAAAGATGAAGATAAAGTTCTCCCAGAATATGGAGGCACCAAAGTAGTTCTAGGTGACAAAGATTATCACCTATTTAGAGATGGTGACATTGTTAGAAAGTAGGTAGACTGAAATAAATCACTATTGAAATGGTGCAGTCCATTCTACTGAAGTTCTGAAATCTTTCATCATGTAAATAATTTTCATATCTCTTTTATAATAAACTGATGACAACTAATGACCAAAAGAAAAGAAAAAAAAAGTCTGCCTGAGAAACAACTTTTTGTTTATTTGTTTGTTTTTAAGATGGAGTGTCACTGTTATACAGGCTGGAGTATAGTGGCACAGTCTCATCTCACTACAACCTACACTTCCCAAGTTCAAGTAGTTCTCCTGCCTCAGCCTCCTGAGTAGCTGGAATTCCAGGTACTCACCACCATACCCAGCTAATTTTTTTTTTTTTTGGTGTTTTTAGTAGAGACAGTGTTTTACTATCTTGGCCAGGCTGGTCTTAAACTCCTGACCTCTTGATCCACCCACCTTGGCCTCCCAAAGTGCTGGGATTACAGGCATGAGTCACCACACCTGGCCTTTTCTATGTTTATTTATTTTTCTTTTTCTTTTTTTTTTTAAGATAAATTTTTGCTTTTGCCTTCCAGGCTGGAGTGCAATGGCAATCTCAGCTCACTACAGCCTCTGCCTCCCAGGTTCAAGCAATTCTTCTGCCTCAGCCTCCCAAGTAGATGGGAATATAGGCACCTGCCCCCACACCTGGCTAATTTTTGTATTTTTTTTCTTTTTCCTGTCCCCAGCCCCCTAATTTTTGCATTTTTAATAGAAACAAGTTTCAACATTTTGGCCAGGCTGGTCTCAATACCCTGACTTCTTGTGATCCACCCGCCTTTGCTTCCCAAAGTGCTATAATTACAGGTGTGAGCCACCATGCCTGGTGAGAAATTTTTTTTTTTTTTTTTTTTTTTTTTTTTT
>NW_016108118.1:187962-190696 GCF_001604975.1 Cebus imitator | reverse complement strand
AGCCTGTCTCTCTCCTGCCTGGCTTATCATTGGGCCACCAGAACAGGGTCCCTGGGAACCCTATCAAAATCACCTAGGTATCTTTGAGTTATTTTAGAGTGTCCAGAGCAGAATTTTGTCAGGCTGACAAGAGTGGGTTAATTCTACTTCTGTCTCAGTCTAAGAGAAATGACTCATTCTGTGTTTGTTCTTCTCCTCATACAAGAGATGTTTTTGATTGGTGCTCAAATGAGAGTTTCTCCAGTTTCCTTGTACTTGAGTGAAAAGCAATGAGGGGATCTGGAGACTCAGACACATAAACCAATTGCGTTTATTTCATACAGTCATTAGAAAAATAGATAAAGCAGATATGGTCCCTAGAATCCAGAAACTTTTAGTCAATAGTAGCAACTGGATAAAAGGTTGTGCAATGGCACAATCTCAACTGACTGCAACCACTGCCCCCCTCCCCCTGCAAGTTCAAGTGATTCTTCAGCCTCAGCCTCCTCAGTAGCTGGAATTAGAGGTATGTGCCGCCATGCCTGGCTAATTTTGTATTTTTATGTTAGTAGAGACGTGGTTTCTCCATGGTCAGGCTGATCTCAAACTCCCAACCTCCTATCTGCCTGCCTCGGCCTCCCAAAGTTCTGGGAATACAGGTGTGAGCCACAGCATCTGACCCTCACTTTCTTTATATTGTTGTGACTTGTGATGTTTTGACCTGGAGGGATATTATCAACAGAAGAGTTGTTAATATTTGTTTCTGTTTTTTGTTTTTTTTCTGGGGTGTTTGTGGATGGAGCAACCTTGTTGCTCAGGCTAGAGTGCAGTAGCTGGTCTCAGCTCACTGCAACCTCCACCTTCTGGGTTCATGTGATTCTCCTGCCTCAGTCTCCTCAGTAGCTGGGATTACAGGTGTAGGCCAACACACCTGGCTAATTTTTGTATTTTTAGTAGAGACCAATTTTCTTCTTGTTGACCAGGCTGGTGTGCAACACCCATCTTGACCTCCCAAAGTACTGGAATTAAAAGCATGAGCCACCACATTCAAACTATTATTTGTATTTCTTTTACTCATTAGAAATACATACTTGGCCGGGCACGGTGGCTCAAGCCTGTAATCCCAGCACTGTGGGTGGCCGAGGCGGGTGGATCACGAGGTCAAGAGATCGAGGCCATCCTGGTCAACATGGTGAAACCCTGTCTCTACTAAAAATACAAAAAATTAGCTGGGCATGGTGGCATGTGCCTGTAATCCCAACTACTCAGGAGGCTGAGGCAGGAGAATTGCCTGAACCCAGGAGGCGGAGGTTGCGGTGAGCCGAGATTGCGCCATTGCACTCCAGCCTGGGTAACGAGCGAAACTCCATCTCAAAAAATAAATAAATAAATAAATAAATACGTATTTATCTTCTAATAAAATTATCATAGAAAACCTAAAGTGATTTGCTTTAATTGCTTATTAGTATATAATATGAAATTGATGGAAAAGTGGTTAAAAAAGATTAAAATTACACAAACCCTAAAATTTAAGCTTCTCCTAGGTAAGCTTAGAAAAAACAGAACTAGAAATAGACCCAGTGGCATAGAGAACATAGGGCCCACTTTCTGCCTCAACTGTTTTTAGATTGACCCTTTTTGGAGGCTTTATTTGTGACCCTACCTTGGATTCTCACCTCACAATACTGAATAGAAGAGATCAGAGTTTTGAGTGATGAATCTTGTTCTACTTTTAGAGCTCATTCTCACAATTTTTTGAAACCAAAAAGCAGATAAATGAGGAATATAAAGTGTGTATTTTAGGATCTTAATTTCAAATTTTCAACTCTAATATTAGTGTTTGCAGAAACATTCTATTTATCAGCTTGTTTTCTGTTACTGCAGATCTAGTAGTTTCTCCACAAGGTAGAAAAAGTAAATATAAATAGAATATAAATTTTTGTAAATTACATTAAACTCTTTATTTCTGTATGACTCCCATTTGTCTATATTTAGATTTTATTTTACACATTTTAAATAAAAATGGGAAGAAATAAAAACTCTTTTTTTTCCTAAATATTTGGAATTATTGAGCCCTTAGTATCAGCATATAGGCTGTTATTGGAATTAAGTCCCATGGTGTGTTATTACAGTGCTCAGTAAAATCTTATTGAGCACATAGTACCTGCTTAATAAACATTTTATTAGTACATGTGTCTATGTTGTTTTCTAAATTCATATTTAAGGCCCAGCATGGTGTTCACACAAGTAATCCTAGTGCTTTGGAAGGCTGAGGTGGGCTGATCATTTGAGGTCAAGAGGTCGAGACCACGCTAGCCAACATGGTGAAACCCCATATCTACTAAAAATAGAAAGAAGCAAATAGCCAGTCATGGTGGCACACAGCTGTAGTCCCAGCTACTTGGGAGGCTGAGGCAGGAGAATCGCCTGAACCTTGAAAGCGGAAGTTGAAGTAAGTATAGATCTCGCCACTGTACTCCAGCCTGGGTAACAGAGCACGATTTTGTCTCAACAAATAAATAAATAAATAAATGCAGACTTAGTCAGATGTTGCCAGTTTCTGAATTCTCTGTAAACTTTAAAAAGCCAGCAAAGGGCCGGGCACGGTGGCTCAAGCCTGTAATCCCAGCACTTTGGGAGGCCGAGGCGGGTGGATCCACGAGGTCAAGAGATCGAGACCATCCTGGTCAACATGGTGAAACCCCGTCTCTACTAAAAATACAAAAAATTAGCTGGGCACGGTGGTGCGTGCCTG
>NW_016108118.1:176641-187622 GCF_001604975.1 Cebus imitator | reverse complement strand
AAAAAAAAAAAAAAAAAAAAAGCCAGCAACAGTGATGATGCTTTAAGATGGAGATTGGTTGTCTTCATTTGTGCCAGAAGTGTTTGTGTTGTGACAATAGTACAAAGTGTAAGAGACTTTGTGCTATGCCTGCTTTCTCTAATGCTAATAATGAGCCTCGGGGAGCAACGTCAGCATTGGCAGGGGACTTATGGAAAACACTCATTTATTGGCTCTTTCCAAACCTGTAGAGTCACACTACATAGAGCGGGACCAAAATTACCAAGTAATTGTAAGCTCATTAAAGCTTGAGAGGTAATTCATAGTTAAGTGGTTCTAAGTTTAGGTTGCTAATTAGAATCAAACAGCTAATTTGCAAAAATCTCTTTACTGGTGCCCTTTCTGTCATAGGTTTTGATTAATGTTCTGGGTGGAAGCATTCATGCTGTTTTTTTTGTGGTGGTGGTGGTGTTTTTTGTTTGTTTGTTTTTTAAAGAGAGGGTTTCACCAAAGTACAGAAATGGCTGAAGTTTTTCGGTCTTGGTTCTTCTGCCTATGGGTGTGGTGGCAGCAGGTAAACATGTGGTGCTGACGCCATTCGAAGCATATTCTCAAGTTGCAGGTGTAATTTGTCCAGATAATCTTATCTGAGAAGAAATCCTAGTGAAGAAGAACAAGAAAAAAATGGCTTTCTTAATAATGAACTTTTTTTTAGATGGAGTTTCACTCTTGTTGTCCAGGCTGTAGTGCAATGGTGTGATATCAGGTCACTGCTAACTCCACGTCTCAAATTCAAGTGATTCTGCTGCCCCAGCCTCCCAAGCAACTGGGATTGCAGGCTACCACATCTGGCTAGTTTTTACAGTTTTAGTGGAGACAGGGTTTCTCCATGTTGGTCAGGCTGATCTGGAACTCTTGACCTCAGGTGATCCAGCCACCTCGGCCTCCCAAAGTGCTGAGATTACAGAGTGAACGACCATGCCCAGCAATGATGAAATACTGAATCCTTATTTTAAAGTTCCAGAATACATGTGCAGAATGTACAGGTTGATTACATAGGTTTATGTGGGCCATGGTGGCTTGCTGCACATATTGATCCATCATCTAGGCGCCCTCCCTTTCCCCCACTTTACAACAGGCCCTGATGTGTGTTTCTCTCCCTGTGTCTATGTGTTCTCATTGTTTTTTTTTTGTTTGTTTTGTTTTGTTTTTTGTTGTTTCACTCTTGTTACCCAGGCTGGAGTGCAATGGCGCAATCTCGGCTCACTGCAACCTCCGCGTCCTGGGTTCAGGCAATTCTCCTGCCTCAGCCTCCTGAGTAGCTGGGATTACAGGCGCATGCGCCACCATGCCCAGCTGATTTTTTGTATTTTTAGTAGAGACGGGGTTTCACCATGTTGACCAGGATGGTCTCTATCTCTTGACCTCGCGATCCACCCGCCTCGGCCTCCCAAAGTACTGGGATTACAGGCGTGAGCCACCGCGCCCGGGCCTGTTCTCATTGTTCAACTCCCACTTGTGAGTGAAAAGATGAGCTTTTTGGTTTTCTGTGACTGTGTTAGTTTGCTGAGGATGATGACTGCAAGCTTAATCCATGTTCCTGCAACGGACATAATCTTATTTCTTTTTATGGCTGCATAATATGCCCTGGTATATATGTACCACGTTTTAATTATCCAGTCTTATTGTGATATGGCTGGCTTATAGTTAGAACTTGAGCAATGCCATTTTGTGGAAGACAAAGCTATTTTCCAAAAATAAGTTGTAACGACTGCCCCATTCTCCTTGCAATAACTGCTGACCTTGGCTTCTGTAAAGTTGCTTGCCTTTACTTATCAGTAACTGCCAGAAGTGCTTGCCTTTGCTCATCAGAAAGTGCTGAAAAGTTGCTTGCCCTGCATACCCTCACCCTCTTGGTCCTAAATCCAGGATGTGGTTTTTCAGCTTAAAACCCCCCCGATCCCCCTGAGCTCGGAGCCACAGGTTGGAGAGATGGGAGTCCTCTGTGGTTGCCAGCATAATAAACGACCCTGCAATTTGGCATACTTTTGTCTTGGTGTAAATATTTTAATCTCGCATTTCAATACCTCATTATTGATGGGCATTTGGGTTGGTTCCATTTCTTTGCTATTGTAAATAGTGCTGCAATAAACTATTACATACATGTCCATGTGTCTTTATAGTAGAATGGTTTGTATTCCTTTGAATATATTCCCAGTAATGGGATTGCTAGGTCAAAATATGTTTCTGGTTCTAAATTCTTGAGGAATCACCGCATCGTGTTCCATGATGGTTGAACTAATGTACGTTTTCACCAACCGTGTAAAAGCATTCCTATTTCTCCACAGCCTCACCAGCATTTATTGTTTCTGATGTTTTAATAATCACCATTCTGACTGGTGTGAGATGATATATCATTGTGGTTTTGATTGGTATTTGTCTAATCATCAGTGATGTTGAGCAACTTTTCATATGATTGTTGGCTGCGTAAATGTCTTCTGAGAAGTGTCTGTTCATCTTCTGCCCACTTTTTGATGAGATTGTTTGTGTATTTCTTGTAAATTTTTAAAAGTTTCTTCTGGATATTGGACCTTTATCAGATGAATACATTGCAAAAATTTTCTCCCATCATGTAGGTTGCCCTTTTGCTCTGATGATTGCCTTTTCTGTGCAGGAGCTCTTTAGTTTAATTAGATTTTATTTGTCAATTTTGGCTTTTGTTACAATTGCTTTTTGTGTTTTTGTCATGAAGTCTTTGCCGATGCCTATGTCCTAAATGGCATTTTTTAGGTTTACTTTTTCTTGTTTTTTGAGATGGAGTTTTGCTGTTGTTGCCCAGGCTGGAGTGCAATGATGGAATGTTGGCTCATCGCAACCTCAGCCTTTTGGGTTCAAACAATTCTCCTGCCTCAGCCTCTCAAGTAGTTGGGATTACAGGCACACACCACCACACCCGGCTAATTTTTTTGTATTTTTAGTAGGGAAGGGGTTTCTCCATGTTGGTCAGGCGGGTCTCAAGTTCCCAACCTCAGGTGATTTTTCCACCTCGGCCTCCTAAAGTGCTGAGATTACAGGCATTAGCCACCATGCTCAGCCTCCTGGGTTTTCTTCCAGGATTTTTTATGGTTTTGAGTTTTACATTTGAGCCTTTAATTCATCTTGAGTAAATATTTGTAGAAGATATAAGTGAGAGGCTCTGTTTTAATTTACTGCATATGGCTAGTGAGTTTCTTCAGGACTATTTATTGAATAGAGAATCCTTTCTCCATGGCTTGTTTTTGTCAGGTTTGTTGAATATCAGATAGTTACAGATGTGTGGTTATTTCTGAGGTCTCTTTTCTGTTTTCTTGGTCTGTATGTTTGTTTTTATACCAGTACCATGCTGTTTTGGTCACTGTAGCCTTGTAGTATAGCTTGAAGTCAGGTAGGCTGATGCGTTCATCTTTGTTGTTTTTGCTTAGGATTATTTTGGCTATACGGGCTCATTTTTGGTTCCATATAAAATTTAAAGTAGTTTCTTTTTTCTAATTCTGTGAAGAATGTCAGTGGTTATTTGTGGGAATTGCATCGAAGCCATAAATTACTTTGGGCAGTATGGCCACTTTCATTATGTTCATTCTTCTTTTCTTTTTTTGAGATGGCATTGCTCATGCTGGAGTGCAGTGACGTGATCTCAGCTCACCACAACCTCTGCCTCCTGGGTTCAAGGAAGTCAAGCGGTTATCCTACCTCAGCCTCTCGAGTAGCTGAGATTATTGGCATGTACCACCATACTCGGCTAATTCTGTATTTTTAGGAGATTCAGGATTTCTCCGTGTTGGTCAGGCTGGTCTCAATTTCCTGACCTTAGGTGATCCATTCACCTCAGCCTCCCAAAGTGCTGGAATTACAGGCGTGAGCCTCCACACCTGGCCTGATGTTCTTTCTGTCCATGAAAATGGAATATTTTTCCATTTGATTGTGTGCTCTCTTAGTTGAGCAATGGTATGCAGTTCTCCTTGAAGAGGTCCTTCCCATTCCTTGTTAGTTGTATTTCTAGGTATTTTATTTTTGTAGCAGTTGTGAAGTTCATGTACTATTTGGCTCTGTGTTAATTGTTGGGTTATAGGAATGCTTGTGACTTTTTTATTTTTAGTGGAGATGGGATTTCATCATGTTGGCCAGGAATGGTCTTGATCCCTTGATGTCATTATTTGCTTGCTTCAGCCTTCAAAAGCACTCGGCTTACAGGCGTGAGCCACCACGCCTTGTGAATCTGATGTTTCTTTATGATTAAATTCACACTATTAGTTACTCTTGAGGGGGCAGTGATGCTGTGTCCTGTGTACCTCAGCACATTATAGAAATGTGTCTTCATGCTAATAACCCACTTAGTTAATAAGCTTTGTGACAGATTTCTTTCTCTATTGAGTTAATTGTTTTTCTCTTCATTATTAAGTATCTTTATGCAGCCGATGTGGATAAACAATCACTTTTAATCTGGTAGCTGCCCTTTCTTAGGTTTTCGTTGCATTTATCTATCTTTGGAAAATGAAAGCCCTCATCTTTGTTTGCAGCCTAGAAAAACTGAAAAATGCACGGGCTCGTTCACTTACTGGATGTTTGACAAAATAGATTTCTTTTGCCAAAAACATTGGCATTAGTGGTGCGCTTGTTTGAGATTCAGAAACTCAGATTGTATTCCAGATTCTCTGAATAAATAATCTGCATTAATGTCTTCAGTTTATTGTACACATTCAAATTTGAGCAGTACTTTCTAACTCAGTATGTCTTTTCCATCTGAAAAGTTTACACAGTTCATTCTGTATGATGTAAATATAGCACTCAAAAATGTACATGTTAGTGTTTATGCCCTCAGTTTTCTACCTCATTAACCAGAAAAGTACCGTCTATATGTTGATGTTGTAGACCTTATGCCATTCTCTTTTCTCACAGTTAGAGAATACCTTAGAGAATATTTCTGTGTTGAAAGTTATTTACTAGATATTGCCAGTCACTCTTGTAAGTAAGAAGCAGCTATCTTTAATTTTGTTTTACCTTGAGTCAAATTAAAAATTCTGCTCATTTTCCATTTGTTTAATATGTATGTGTGCGTGTATTTTTCAGGGAGCTTTGACATTTAGGGATGTGGCCATAGAATTCTCTCGGAAGGAGTGGCAATGCCTGGACACTGCACAGCAGAATTTATATACAAATGTGATGTTAGAGAATTACAGAAACCTGGTCTTCCTGGGTGAGCATAACTCCAATAGACAATTTAATAATATATCCTATAAGTTTTCTTTCTTTCTTTCTCTCTCTCTTTCTCTTTCTTTCTCTCTCTCTCTCTCTCTTGCTTTCCTTTCTTTCTGTCTTCTTTCTTTTTTTGTAGAATAATTTTTTATAATTTTTGCTTTCAGATCTATTTTTAAAAAAACTTCAAGATTTGTCTAGGAAAAAAGAATTTTAAGATGTTTAATTTTGACCTGAACTTTCCACATTCCTGAGCTGATCTGTGTCCTTCACTCTAAATTAGTGTCAAGTTTAGAAATTTAGTGGCGTAACATACTGTTTATTACATCTTAAAATCTGATTGCCACTACTTTTTGATTTAGTAGTACCAGGTAATGAAATTACAAATTTACAAAGTTAAAGTATGTTTTAAAATATTTTGTTATAATTTAGTATTTTAGAATTATTTTACTAAAATATTTTATTGCATTGTTTTTACTGAGCACACGACTAAGTTGGTCATTGTAGACTATGAGCAAGATTCCTGTAATTTTTAATAAAACAGGTATTGCTGCCTCTAAGCCAGACCTGATCACCTGTCTGGAGCAAGGAAAAGAACCCTGGAATGTGATGAGACATGAGATGGTAGCCAAACCCCAAGGTAGGTGAAAGTGAAAGTGAGTACAACAGATGACTCATGGAAACATCTTCTGTCTTGTCTTATCATTTAAAATCCCTAAAGATTTTACTTTTCCTTCAGTGATCTTCCTTTGCATTTAAAGTGACAACCAAAGTCCTCTTCATGGCACATAAGAAACTGCAAAATCTGATCACTCTATCATTGTTTTTGAAAATCAGATATCCTCATAATACGAAGAAATTTTATGTATTAAACTGTTTTTTAAGCTCTCTTTTTACATCATGTCTAAAATGTGTGAGAGTAGTGGTTTCTGTTCTATTATTGTTATTGTTACATTTGTGAGACGGAGTTTTGCTCTGGTAGCCCAGGCTGGAGTGGAGTGGTGCAATCTCAGCTCACCACAACCACTGCCTTCTGGGTTCAAGTGATTCTGGTGCCTCAGGCTCCCAGTTAGCTGGGATTACAGGTGCCTGCGACCACGCCAGGCTAATTTTTGTAATTTTAGTAGAGACGGGGTTTCCTCATGTTGGTCAGGTTGGTCTCAAACTCCCAACCTCAGGTGATTCACCCCCTGCCTCGGCCTCCCAAATTGCTGGGATTATAGGCGTGAGCAACTGAGCCCGGACTCCATTATTTTTGTATTGTTAATTTTTCTGCCTTTTCCTTTTATAGCCTTGAAATATAGTTTGAAATTTTAAGTTATGTTGTTGTACTTTGTTGTTTGTTTTTCAAGATTGTTTTGGCTATTCAACATTTATTGTAGTTTTAAGTGAATTTTAGAATTACATTTTCTGTTACTGTAGAAAATATTGAAATTTTGATAGACAGTTTATTAAATCGAAAAATCACTATAAATAATATGGCACTTTAACGATAGTCTTTCAACCAATAGACATGAAATGTTTTTATATTAATTTTTGTCATTTCAGTTTTTTTAATTGATGTATATTTTATTTGAAAGATATTTAAGCTCCTTGGTTTATTTGTTCTTTGAAATATATTACTTTAGTGCTATTGTAAGTAAGATTGCTTCCTTTCTCTATTTTTTCAGATCGTTTGTTTAAAGTGTATGGAAACATAACTTATACTTGTATGTTAATTTTCTATTTTGCTAATTGATTGAGTGTAATTATTACCTTAATTAGGTTTTAATGTAATGTTTATGTTTTTTATGTAAGATCAATCAAATGATCTACAAAAAGCAACTTTTTAATAATTTGTCTTAATTTCAATAACCTAAAATATTTTTTGACTAATTTTTATTGCACACACTTCCAATGCTATGTTCAGATAGAAGCGTTGAGAATAGGCACAGTATACTTTTGCATTGGTGTCTGTGAATTTGAAGGAGCAAAAACCTCTTCAACTTTCTATAAACTGGTTTCAGAAGGTGAAGACCTTCTGTTGAGCCCCCAGGGTGTTGGGATGCCCTATGGCTTTGTAGTGGAGAGTGGTTTTAGCTTGGTTACAAAGGCTGCTGGGTCTGCCTTAGGGTTCATCTTTAGTTGGCTTGTTACAAGGTGATTGGATAGTTGTAATTCCCATTTAATTTTTGGACAGACTGAATATTCTTCAGGCCTTTGCTCTGTTTGGCAGACTGTAGGTCAGGTTTCTGCACTTGGGTCTTCATATGGTAGGCTTTATATTATGATGTAGATGAGCTTGGCTTTCACTGAGTACCAGAGAGGACTTCCCAAGGTCACTGTGGCTTTCTACATAGGCAGAACTTGCCATGCACTGTGGCTCAGGGAGCTGAAACTGAGTCATGGAACTGCTTCATGGACCACAGCGAGGGCCAACGTCTTCAGGCCTGACAGCGTGGCCATAAATGGGTGCCTTCCTCCAGGCCTCTGGAAGGGTGGGATCTTTCCCAGACTGTGGCTGGGAGGAGTTTGGGATTATTACAGGGTAAGTTCAGAATTCTCAGTAGGACCAAGCTCACTGGGCCATTTTCTGGTTTATAGCCAAGAACAGGGGTCCTAGAATTTGCCACTTGAATCAAAGCCTGTCTTCTGAAAAGAATTTCTCCATCTTGGGTATTAGCAGAGTTGTACAACTTTCTCCCTGGACCTTAAAGCTTTTTTAATGGCACTGATTTTGGAGATTGGGTCTTTCTACATAACCCAGGCTGGTCTTGAAATCCTAGCTGAAGCAGTTCTGTGACTCACTGTACCATGTAGCTGTCATTACAGTTTGAGCCGTGATTCCTGTTTCTCTCATAAAGGCATTTTTGTTAGGGATGGCAGATGAATTTTCTTGCTGTCAGAAAATAGGCAAATAGGGCACCTTTTATTTTTCCATCTTAGTGATGTCATTCTCCCTGGACGTTTTAACTTTCTATTTTCTATTTTGATTTTGTCTGTAATTTTAGATTTAGACATTTATGACAATATACTAGAATTTATATGTTATGCCTGAAGTAAATTAGATAATTAGTAGGCAGGTGGAAAGTAAATGTAGGCAGCTAAATAAAGATGATAAGATTTTCACTCATTTTTGTCAGCCTATATCTAAAATAGACCATAAATCATTACCAAATATTTGTTTTATATATCTGAGGCTCTGACAATATTCTTCAAAATCTCTCTCTCTCTCTCTCTCTCTGTGTGTGTGTGTGTGTGTGTGTGTGTGTGTGTGTGTATATATATATATATATATATATATATATATATAATTTTTTTTTTTTGAGACGGAGTTTTGCTGTTGTTGCCCAGACTGGAGTGCAATGGCACGATCTCGGCTCACCGCAACCTCCGCCTCCTGGGTTCAAGCAATTCTCCTGCCTCAGCCTCCCGAGTAGCTGGGACTACAGGCACGCACCATCATGCCCAGCTAATTTTTGTATTTTTAGTAGAGACGGAGTTTCACCTTGTTGACGAGGATGGTCTTGATCTCTTGACCTTGTGATCCACCCGCCTCGGCCTCCCAAAGTGCTGGGATTATAGGCGTGAGCCACTGCGCCCAGCCTATATTTTCTTTATTTAGCAATGTAAGGATATTCTTTGCTTCTAAACTTAGATTACAGTAGTTTTATTTTTTGTAAGAATAGCATATGTTTAAAACTTAAAAATTATCTCACTTAAATGATTATTTATCAAAAGTTTGGCATTAGAATCTTCTGTTTAGGATTATACTGCATTTTATATGAAACTTTACTGCATTACAGTGGATGCCAATGATTCAAAATACTCATCTTCAATGAGTTCATAGTTACAGTAAACTATTGTAGTTATCCACACAAATTCTTTGTTAACGCTTCATCAATGTTGCATACCAGAGTTTATGAGTAAACATTTATTGTTTTGCAGTTGTGTATTAGTGTGTTTTCTCAGTGTAGGTTTTTTTAACATACTTTATTGTGTTTTTTGGTTTTATAGTGTTAGACAATTTGCAATTCTGTGTATACCGTGGGTAGTTGCGTGGCTTAATTGATAAATCAACCATATGTCTATTACAATCTGATTATATATGTGTGTATGGCTAATCTTGTATTTATGTTTTCTTAGCTGATTTTTAATGATTGCTTTATCTTGTCTAAATGGATAACATTTACCATCTTCAATCTGTTTAAGTGTACCTTTCATGCCCAGTGATGGTGGTGGTTTACATCGAATCCCCCAATTTTGGGAGACCACAGCAGGATGACTGCGTGAGTTCAAAAGCTTGAGAACAGCCTGAGAGACATATGAAGACCTCATCTCTATAAAACATTTTAAAAGTTAGCCAGACATAGTAGTACGATCCTGTCTACTTGGGAGATTAAGGAGGGAGGATTATTTGAACCTGAAAGTATGAGGCTGCAGTGAGCCATAATTATGTCATGGACTCCAGCTTGTGTGATAGAGTAAGACCCTGACTCAAAAACAGTCTCCATTTCAGGCATGTTAAGTATATTTACATTGTTTTATCAAAGATTTCTGGAAATTTTGCCATACACATTAAATGACTACCACTTTTTCCCATTTCTTGGCACTTTTCAAACACCATTCTGTTTTCTCTTTCTAAGAGTAACTGCTTTGTAGAACTCATAACATCTCTGTTTGTGGCTGGCTCATTTTATTTTGCATAATGTCATCAAGATTTACCTTTATAGTTAGAATACTTTCTGCTGTTTTGCAAACTGAGTAAATATTTTTGTATTTTTATATTTTAAATTATATCTACTGAACTATTTGGTGACAGAAATTTGCATTGCTTTTACCTATTGGCTTTCAGTAACAATGGTAAGATAATTGTGGGTATGTAAATGACTCTTCTTTATATTACGATATATGTGAGAGTTTTTATATATGTGCTGCATCCTATTGCATTTTTTATTATTATTATTATAATTTTTTTTATTTTTTGAGATGCCGTCTCACTCTGTCACCCAGGCAGGAGTGCAATAGAGAGCTCTTGGCTCACCACAATATCCACCTCTTGAGTTCAAGCAATTCTTCTGCCTCAACCTCCTGAGTAGCTGGGATTACAAGCACCTGCCACCATGCCTGACTAATTTGTGTATTTTTAGTCGGGAAAAGGATTCACTATGTTGGTCAGGCTGGTCTTGAACTGCTGACCTCATGATCCACCATCCTTAGTCTCCCAAAGTACTGGGATTACAGGTGTGAGCCACTGCGCCCGGACCATTCTATTTTATTAGTCCACTTTTTCACCTTTATACTCATAGCAAATTGTTTTAATTCTCTATCTTTCTAATGTATTTTGAAATCAGGAACTGTACTGCCTCCAACATTGTTTTGTTTTGTTTTTAATATTTTTGGGAACTTTATTGTCTGTAGAGATTCTATACACTCACGATTGCTCTTTGTATTTCTTACAAAATGCAATGAGAAATTTGAAAAACTTTGTGTTAAATCTGTTCTTTGCAACTGGGCCTGGTGGCTCACACGTGTAATCCTAGCACCTTGGGAGACTGAGTCGGGCAGATTATGAAGTTAGGGGTTCAAGACAAGCCTGACAAACATGGTGAAACCCCGTCTCTACATAAAAATACAAAAATTAGCCAGGTGTGATGGTACACACCTGTAATCCAGCTACTTGGGAGGCTGAGGCAGGAGAATTGCTTAAACCCAGGAGGTGGAGGTTGTGGTGAGCTGAGATCCCACCATTGCACTCTAGCCTGGGTGACAGAGTGAGACTCCAACTAAA
>NW_016108118.1:162198-176251 GCF_001604975.1 Cebus imitator | reverse complement strand
TGCCTCAGCCTCCTGAATAGCTGGGATTACAGGCACATGCCACCACGCCCATCTAATTTTTTGTGTATTTTTAGTAGAGATAGAGTTCAGGCTGGTCTCGAACTCCTAACCTCGTGGTTCACCCACCTCAGCCTCCCAAAGTGCTGGGATTACAAGTGTGAGCCACCGTGCCCAGCTCTAAATTTGTAAGTTTTAATGTCCTTTTTTGTGTACATGGAATTTTGACTTGAAGTACATTTTTAAAATGTGACAATTTTTGACTTAAGATATATAATATTGCATATTATTTTGCATAATATTATTTTGATTTCCTCTGCTCTCAGTGATTAGTATTTGCATTAAATGTCTACTTCCATCTTGCCCCTTTCAGTGTTTTTTTTTTTTAATCAGTTGATCTCAATTGTCTTTTGTCGAAAAAAAAAGGGATCTTGGTTTTTAAACTTATAATAAATTTATGTATTGAAAGTATGTCTCTTAATTTGAAAGTTAATCTTATATATGTATTTAAATAATTTTCTGAAAGTGAAAGACAATGTTATAATTATTTTATTGGATTCTTACATCTTTCTTTTGTCTTTACTCTGTCTTGTTTTGTGTCTATTGATATGATTTTACTTATCTAATTTCCTTTTTTGTGCCTGTACAATTTTCTTTTTCTTTTAATGGTATCTTGGGGGCTACATAAAACCTATATGAAAACAACCAGCATATTTTTAATTTGGTACAAAATAAATCTCAGTTGAATAAAATTTTTCTTCCATCTGCCTTGACATTTGTCATTGATGTTGGTAATTATGTTTTTACCAACATAATTGTATATTCGCTAACAGATGTTTCTGTTTTTTGTGATTTTATTTTTAAAATATTAGAGAATAATTTGAAATGTTTTCTGTATCATTATGTAATACCACAAGATTCTGTTTTCGTGTATATGCATATCTTTCACAAAAAATAATGTATATATATTTGATTATGTGTTGTTTTCTCGAATTGCCTTACTTTAATTGCTTTTAGCACCTTTTATGTGTCAGAAATTTGGAACATGCAGTGCCTGTATACTTTTTGAAAATTCAGTTGTTTCAGAAAGTTGATTTTTGAGACAGAGTTTATCTCTGTCACCAGACTGGAGTGCAGTGGCATGGTCTTTGTTCACTGCAGCCTGCACTTCCCAGGTTCAAGTGATTCTCCTGTCTCTGCCTCACACATAGCTGCCATTACAGGCATGTATCTGCATGCTCAACTAATTTTGTATTTTTAGTAGAGACTGGGTTTTACTATACCACCCAGACTGGTCTCAGGTGTCTGGCCTTAGGTGATCCACCCACCTCGGCTTCCCAAAGTGCTAGGATTACATCTGTGAACCACCACATTCAGCCTATTTATGTTTCTTCTTAATAACTAATAATCACTTTTTACAATGGTTTTGTGTCTGTGGTACCACAGTCTTTCTGTTGCTACAGAACTTACCTTCTGTCTCAGCAGACTCAAATTGTCATTTGAAAGAATACCACTATTTCAGAATCTGAGGTAATGAGAGACAGCAACTGGTGTCTGTAAAATACTGTATGATTCAGAAATAAAAATGTATAAGGCAGCATTTTACTTGTTATTTAAGAAAGAAACCAGCAGTTGGCAATTTATTTCAAGTCACTATGTGATATTGGGAAGCAGGAAGATCTGTGTTGGGTAAATATAAGAGGCTTGTTCTATGTGTCTCTTTGCATTAAGATCACCTGGGGCATTGCACATGATTTAATTTTTTGCAAATGTAATTCAGTCTGTATGTTTTTATTACCTTTATATGTCTTTGTAAAAATTTAAGCCTGTAAAATTTTGCTATGCCACCTTGTGATGTAGTTTGTATAGGTAAGACTTGTGTATTAATCTGAGTCGAGTAAGTTGAATAATTTGTTTATTTATTTATTATTTTTCTCTCAGTTGCATCTTCTTATTTTGCCCAAGATCTCTGGCCAAAGCAGGGCATAAAAAATCATTTCCAAAAAGTGATACTGAGAAGATATAAAAAATGTGGACATGAAAATGTACAGTTAAGAAAATGTCAAAGCGCGAATGAGTGTAAGGTGCACAAAGAATATTCCAACGGACTTAACCAGGTTTTGACAACTACCCAGAGCAAAAGATTTCAATGCAACAAATTTGTGAAAGTCTTCCATAAATATTCAAATTCAAACAGACATAAGATAAGACAAAGTGAAAAGGAACCTTTGAAATGTAAAGAATGTAATATGTCATTTTGCACACTTTCACATTTAGCTGAACATAAAAGAATTTATACCAGAGAACGACCCTACAAATTAAAAATATGTGGCAACGCCTATAATCAGGCCTCAAACCTTTCTACATATAAAAAAATTTATACTGGAAAGAAACCCTACAAATATGAAGAATGTGGACAAACCTTTAACCAGTTCTTACACCTCACTACACATAAGAAAATTCATACTGGAGAGAAAACCCACAAATGTGAGGAATGTGGCAAAACTTTTAACCACTTCTCAACCCTTACTAGACATAAGATCATTCACACTGAAGAGAAACCCTACAAATGTGAGGTATGTGGCAAAGCTTTTAACCAATTCTCAACCCTTACTGGACATAAGATCATTCATACTGGAGAGAAACCCTACAAATGTATGGAATGTGGCAAAGCTTATAACCACTCTTCAATCCTTGCTAGACATAAGAGAATTCATACTGGAGAGAAACCCTACAAATGTGAGGAATGTGACAAAGCTTTTAGCCGTTCTTCAATCCTTACTAGACATAAGAGAATCCATACTGGAGAGAAATCCTACACATGTGAAGAATGTGGCAAATCTTTTAGGTGGCACTCAGGCTTTAGTAGACATAAGAAGATTCATACTGGAGAGAAATCGTACACATGTGAAGAATGTGGCAAATCTTTTACGTGGCACTCAGGCTTTAGTAGACATAAGAAGATTCATACTGGAGAGAAATCCTACACATGTGAAGAATGTGGCAAATCTTTTAGGTGTTCCTCAACTCTTACTACACATAAGAGAATCCATACTGGAGACAAACCCTACAAATGTGAGGAATGTGGCAAAGCTTTTACCCACTCCCCAAGCCTTACTTATCATAAGAGAAATCATATTGTAGAGAAACTCTACAAATATGAAGAATGTGGAAAAACCTCTTATCGATTCTCACACCTTACTACACATAAGGGAATTCATACTGGAGGGAAACCCTACAAATGTGAAGAATGTGGCAAAGCTTTTAACCATTCCTCGATCCTTAGGGGACATAAGATCATTCATACTGGAGGGAAACCCTACAAATGTGACGAATGTGGCAAAGCTTTTAACCGCTCTTCAAACCTTGCTAGACATAAGAGAAATCATACTGGAGAGAAACCCTACAAATGTGAGGAGTGTGGCAAAGCTTTTAACCACACCTCAATCCTCAATAGACATAAGAGAATTCATACTGGAGAGAAACCCTACAAATGTGAAGAATGTGGAAAAACCTTTAACCAATTCTCACACCTTGCTAGACATAAGATAATTCATACTAGATAGAAACTCTACAAATGTGAGGAATGTGGCAAAGCTTTTAACCCCTCCTAAACTCTTACAAAACATTAGAGAATTCATACTGGAGAGAAACCCCAGAAATGTGAGGAACGTGAAGAAGCTTTTAATGAATCTTGAAAACTTACTACACATAAGAGAATCTGTACTGGAGAGAAACTCTGCAAATGTGAAGAATATGACATAGCCTTTAGCCAGTCCTGAAATCTTACTAGACCTAAGATAAGTCATAAGGAAGAGAAACCCCAAAAGTGTGAAGAATGTGGCAAAGCCTTCAACTAGTCCTCAACTCTTAACAGACATTATATGATTCATACTGGAGAGAAACTCTAGAAACCCGAAAGTTGTGACAATGCTTGTGACAACACTTCAAACATTTCCAAACAAAAGAAATTGTGCTTAGTGAGAAGTCATAGAAATGTGAATAATGTGAGAAAGCCTTTAAATGATTGTTACAATCGATTGTAGGTATGGTAATTCATACTGGAGAAAACTTCTACAAGTATAAATAATGTTGCAAACCTTTTAAATAATGCTCACACCTTATTGCCCAGGAAAGCATTTACACTTGAGAACAAATGTACAAATTTAATGAAAGTAAAAAAGAGGTAAATATATGCTCACAATCTTACTGTACATGAAAGAGCTTATACTTAAAAGAATTAAAAATGCAATTCTCTCAAAAGAGTCTTCAGAAAATATAAACCTTTAAAGTTCTGGAGACCATTTATTTCAAAGGCAAACATTACAAATGTAAAGAGAGTTGTAGTAACTTTACTTGTAACAGACCTTGTTGTGCTTCTTTTGTATTAGAGGCAAACCCTGAAGCAATTGCTCAAACTTTGTTCAGCATCAGAGAATTCTGCAAATGTAATATATTTGGGAAAGAAAGACATTAATAGCTAGAGAAACTCAGAGTGTTCATAGTAAAAAAATATTTTTTTGCAGACTAAATAGAAAAAGATTATTTAACGCAAAACGAAGTCTATTGAAATAATTAGAATTAGAAATGTATAAGGCACTGACACTTCAGACTTTACACTAAAGCAGTGTACTGTGTCTACAAAATAAAGCAAGTTGGTAGAAAAATTATTTGTATGCAACTTGAAAAGAGTAGAAAATTTTTTGGAGATTTATAATTACAAGTGTACTTTGTTTTGGCAAGATTACAGATTTTTTTTAAGGTAAATAATGAAACTAACTGTACTTCATACTAGTAATGTTGTAATTAACTCTCAAATTACTTCAGGGTAAAACAATTATTATTTTTTAGTTTTTTGCAACTTTGTCACCCAGGCTGTGGTGCAGTGTTATGACCTTGACTCACCGCAGCCTCCAACTCCTGGGTTTAAGTGATTCTACTGCCTCAGCCTCCCAAGTAGCTGGGAGTACAGGCACATAACCCCACACACAGCTATGTTTTATAATTTTAGTAGGGATGGAGTGTTGACATGTTGGCCAGGCTGTTCTCAAATTCATGACCTCAAGTGATCCACCCAGCTCAGCATTCCAGCGTGCTGGGATTATAGCTATTAGTCACTGTGCCAGGCCCATTCTGTTTCTTTATTCCTATTATATTTATACATAAAAGCATGTGACCAATTGTTGTTATATGAAAGATATGAGAAATTGTTTTTATTAGGTGAGCATTTATTATGTCTTTTATGAAAGAATAAGGATATTAAGTTGTAAGATGCATGAGGAAAATCTAAATAAAATGGTTCTTTGTGGCTAACTTACAATATTGAGTGATGTATGAGATAAGTGTTCATAGTAGTATTCTTGTGCATTGCATTAAGAGACAAATATTTTTAGTTTTAGTTAAAATTAAATTGGCCGGGCACAGTGGCTCACATTGGTAATTGCAGCGCTTTGGGGGGCTGATGTGGGGGAATTACTAGGTCTGGAGTTTGAGACCAGCCTGGCCAATATGGTGTAACTCCATCTTTACTAAAAATACAAAAATTTGCCAGGGGTGGTTGTACATACCTGAAGTCCCAGCTACTCAGGAGGCTGAGGAAGAAGAATTGCTGGAACCCAGGAGGTGGAGGTTGCAGTAAGCCAAGATTGTGCCACTGCACTCCAGATTGGGTGACAGAATGAGACTCCATTTCAAAAAAAAATTAAATTGGCAGTATATTATTTTACTAATTGTACTTTCATGAAACAAAATGTAGCACATTTTTAAAATTTAAGATTATGTATAAACTTAATTTCTTCAACGTTTCACATGTCAAATATTGTACATTAAATTAAGTCTTGTTATTCCAATTTCTTTAACCTAGTCCCCTTTACTCAAGTGTGTCGGTGTAAGATGGTAAGATGATGGACTAACATCTCTAATCTTTTTGCCAATGGCTTAAAACTTCAAATAAGTTAAGGAATATTGTTTCCACAGATAATAGTTTTCTTTTTTTTTTAATATCTTTAAATTTATTTCTGTTAATTTTTGTGGGTACATAATATTTATGTTGTATATACATACTCTGATAAAGGTAATACAATATATAAGTGAGGTATTCGTCACCTCTAGAACTTATTTTTTGCATTACAACCAATTCATTTCTACAGTTTTAGTTATTTGAAAATGTACAATTAAAATGTTATTGACTATGAAATCATTTCTGTAATAGTAAAAATTATATACAGTTATAAATAAAATTTACACATATCTGAGTCCTGAATAAATACCTTTCAAAATTTATTATATCTTTTTCTTTGAATACGTGGCCTGTATGCTTGCAAGCACACCGACTTTTAGTTTTGATTTGTGTAGAGTTAAACATACACATATATTAGTCTAAATATAAACTGTTGGTGTAAACAAATTATGAATTGTGTTTGAGGATGAGTTTATAAGTATTTTCAGAAGAAAATATCAATATTGAAAGAAAAATAATTTTAATAAGGTGTCTAATTTTGTTTCTTTCTTTCTTTCTTTTTTTTTTTTTTTTTTTTTTTTTATTTTTTTTTTTTTTTTTTTTTTTTTTTTTGAGACAGTCTTACTCTATTGCCCAGGCTGGAGTGCAGTGGTGTGATGTCAGCTGGCTATACCCTCCCCCTCCCGGATTCAAGCAATTCCCCTTTCTGAGGCTCTCCAGCAGCTGAGATTACAGGTGTGAGCCACCACACCTAGCTAATTTCTGTATTTTTGGTACAGATGGTGTTTCACCATATTGATGAAGCTAGTCTTGAACTCCTGACCTCAAGTGAATCCACCCACCTTGGCTTCCCAAAGTGCCAGAATTATAGGTGTGAGTCACCAAACCCAGCCAGATGTCTGATTTTTTAGAAAACAAAAATACTCAAAAATGCTGAATGCAAATATTTACTTTCTTCCTCTTTTTTTTTTTTTTTTTTTTTTTTTAAATCAGTTCCCGTAGAGACTGCCAAAAATTGCCAGTGCTGGCTAAATTTCACCTCGTCCTAGTGGGATATTGGGAAAAGTTTTCAATTCCATTAATCGCGCCTTCATAAACTGCATTTACTATGATACTGCCATGGTGCAAAGCTGCAAATCTATACTTTCTAGTTTGCATTGAATTTATTACTGTAATATATTATGGCTTATGGTTCAGAATATTCTCATACAAATTATCTGTTTTTACTTGCCTGATACTTATGTTAGACCCATGAATTTCTTGCTTATTATATATATTTTGTTTCATAGTTTACAAAGTACTAAGTTTGTGAGCTGCTCTGTGATTATAAAAGTGATTTTAGTGAAATTTAATCATGGGCCAGACAGTGGCTCACACCTGTAATCCCAGCACTTTGGGAGGCCGAGGTGGATATATCAGCTAAGGTCAGGATTTTGAGATCAGCCTGGCCAAAATGGTGAAACCCCATCTCTACTGAAAATACAAAAATTAGTGAGGCGTGGTGGTGCACAACAGTAATGTCAGCTGTTGGGGTGGGTGAGGCAGGAGAATAGCTTTAACCTGGGAGATGGAGTTTGCAGTGAGCCAAGATTGCACCACTGCACTCCAGGCTGGGTGACAGAGGAAGATTCTTTCTGAAAAAAAGAAAGAAAAAGAAAAAAAATGTAGTTATGCACACAAAATAATTTTAGCTGTAATTCCAAAATTAGTGTATTAAATTTTATTTAGTTGGAACATTCAATTTTGTTCTTATATTTGGAGAACCCTATATAAGCCTACCTTTCCTAAGTTACTATTTTTTTCACTTTTTATAATGGACATGAGTAAATGTATTTATTGATTGGGTCAGTTTGTTTAGTTAAGTACTAAGGAAGCTTCATAAGCCATGAGAATGTTTTTACAATAAGTGTAGCAGTGCTTGCTGTGTAACTCATGCTCCATAATAAGGCATGAATTTGTCTAAGTTAGTTTGTAACTTCACGTTAGAGGTAGAAAATATCAAAGGTAAACAAATAAGTTTTGATTTTTCATGTGGAGAGGACTTTTTTTCCAGGCTGCAAAGCTGAATTTTGCTGAATTTAGAAAGAAATTCAGCTGTATTTATTTCCTAATTAAGTTTTGTTTGTCATTTTATGTGTATTCCAGCCGTGTATACATCATAGCCCTTCTTCTTTTTCTGGTTATGGCTACAGTTTTTCCACTGTTTTCTTCATGCTGTGTCATTTCACATGGTGTTTTGAGGGTTTTGATCAGAACTTTGGTGTTTTCTAATGCCCTGAAAAACTGGTTTCAACTGGAGAGTGTGCTTATAAATATAACTTTCAGATCATTTAAGATAAAAGCATACACTGTCCACAGGTGAGAGGGGTAAATCAGTTAGCATGGTGCTTCATTGCTTGTAAAAAGAAAGGCTTTTGGTAAAGTGAGACAAATACAAAATGAGACAAATACAAAATTTGCTAGAAAATATATCATAGAAAGGAAAGCTTTGTTTTTTTTGTTTGGTTTGTTTTTTAATGGTACAGATTTTTTATTTTCTCAGAGCAGAAGTTAGGTCTAGGCCACGGCTGCCGCCCCTACCCGCTCCCCACCCCCCACCCCCCCACGCATTGCTCCCCTCTTGTCAAGAGAAGCAAAGCTCACTTCTGGGGCACACCTATCTCCAGCTGAAGGTACAAGCAAAGGCCACTGTGTAAGGAGGTAAAGCTCACCCTTACCGTCTGAAGCATCTCCAGTAAGCATATTCTGGAAAGGGCTCTGACAGGGAGCTTTCTACAAGGTCCGACGAGCTGAGGCTTGAGGCCAGGTCCAAGTGCAGGCTTCCTTCCCATCACAGCCTCTGAGCCTTCCTGGGACGGCAGCCCTTGTGCGGTATGGGGTGTTGTCTCTGATTGAAATCACTTCCAGGCCCCCTATGGTCAGACCGTTGATGGCAGACAAGCGTCCTGGCCCCAGGCCTTTCACCACAACTCGGATGTGGGTCACGCCCTTTTGTATAGCTTTCGCAGCTGCGGCTATGCCTGCTGTCTGTGCTGCGATGCCTGTGCCCTTCTTGGCATCCCAAAATCCCTCTGTGCCACAGGAAGCACGGGCAAGGGGCTGGTTACTGGCAGAGACTACCTGGATCCGTGTCTTATTGTAGGATGCTTTCATATGTGCGACTGGGATCTCCTCAATCTTCTTTCCTGCCCACCTCAGAGAGCTCTCCTCTCCTGGAATGGGAGGGTAAATGCTGAAGCTGGTGTGTCTGGGAGCTGCCGTCTTCTCTTCAACTTCCTGCTTGGGCTCAGCGTCTTGCAGCTGCTGGGCGCCTGTGTGGACGGTCCGGGCCGGAGTCCTGGCCACGATCCCAGTTGTCTGGGGCCAAGTCCGCAGGAGCCACGACCCTGCGTTTCTTACAGCCTGCATGACTTGAATTAGAAATTAAAGTTTTAAGAGAGTTTATGGTAAAGGAACGATAATAAATTATTATTTATTTTGTGTGGTTTTTTTTTTTAGACGAAGTTTTGCTCTGTCACCCAGGCTGGAGTGCAGTGGCACAATCTGGGATCTGTGCAGCCTACATCTCCCAGGTTTGAGTGATTCTTCCACATCAGCCTCCTGAGTAGCTGGAATTACAGGCACCCTCCATCATGCCTGGCTACATTTTACATTTTTTTTTTTTTTCTAGAGACAAAATTTCACCATGTTGGCCAGGCTGGTCTTGAACTCCTGACCTCAGGTTATCTGCCTGCCTCGACTTTCCAAAGTGCTGGGATTGCAGGTGTAAGCCACCACACCCAGCCTAAATTTAATTTCTTATGATATAGCACAACTCGCATTTCCAGGCAGAATCTTCTGTTTTTACATGTGAATGGTAAAGGTTGCAGAACAATAAAATGACTTCTATATATTTGGAATAATACTTTTTTTCATATTGATATTCCAATGTTGAGGAATTTCTCTTGTTTTAAAAATTTTATTTTAGTGGGTGAAAGTCTACAGTTTTATTTTTAGACATCTAAGTGTATCCTCAATTATTTTCTCTGGAAAACTTTTGAAAATCGTGGCAGCTTTTAGATTAAAATGTTTTTTGTTATTGTTCATGTAAATTAGTTTACTGTGTTCACAGAGTGGCCAGTCATGGGACCATAAGTAACACTTGCCTTCTTAGTGTCTTTCTTTCCATTACCATTAGTACCAGGAACTCCAGGTGTCCCAAGCTTAAAATAAAGGACTAAAGTACATTGGCTCTTCCCATGCACTGTGTTGGGTTTGAAACTTTCTGTCAAGCATCCAAGTTCCTATAATTATGACTGTTAAGTGATAGAAACAACATAAAGATTATTTTTATACTCTTCAGCCAAGTTTATGATAAAGACATAGACATTATTTTAAATAGTCATCTTTTTATAATGTTTTAAAAGTATAGTCTCTAACTTGAAAAATAAATGTGTATTTTTTTTTTTAATAAAACAACATTTCGAAGTATATACATATGGTCAAATGCTTAGCTCTAGGTCCAGCTAATTGTTGTACTTTTAGTAGAGATGGGGTTTCGCCATGTTGGCCAGAATGGTCTCGATCTCTTGACCCTGTGATCTGCCCACCTCTGCCTCCCAATGTGCTGGGATTACAGATGGGAGCTACCACGCCGCACCTGTTTTTAAGAATTTTTATTGATTATGTCACTGATATTTTTATTGAGGTTGCATTACATCTGTAGATGATTTTGTGTAATAGAAATATTGAATAATAATGGCAGTTTAAATTTATTTCAAAGTATAGTTACAACAGTTATGGTAGATGAAATTGTTTTTTAAATTTATTTTGAGATAGTTGTTAGTTTATAAAAATGCTACTCACAGGCCAGGAATGGTGACCCACACCTGTAATCCCAGCACTTTGGGAGGCCGAGATGGGCAGATCATGATGTCATGAATTCAAGAACAGCCTGGCCAATATGGTGAAACCCTGTCTCTAGTTAAAAATACAAAAATTAGCCCAGCGTGGTGGTGTGTGCCTGTAATCCCAGCTACTTGGAAGGCTGAGGCAGGAGAATTGCTTGAACCTAAAAGGCAGAGGTGGCAGTGAGCCAAGATCATGCCACTGCACTCCAGCCTGGGTGACAGAGCTAGACTTCATCTCAAAAAATAATAATAGTATTTATAATAAATAGTTCTAAGAAAACTGGTTAGTCTTATGCAGAAAAGAGTGGACTCCTTATCTTTCCATATAGAAAACGTAAGGCAAGATAGATTAATGACTTATCTGTGAGTCTTCAAGCTAGAAAATTCTATGAGAACACTTAGAAAGTACTCTTCTAAACACTGGCCTCTGGAATGAATTTCTGAATAACAGGTTAAAAGTGAGTGGAACAGAATAAAAATCAAACTGCATCTAATTAAACTAAAGAGCTTCTGCACAGCCAAAGAAACTATCCACAAAGGAAACAGACACTTTACGAAACAAAGTATTTCCAGAGTGCATACAAGTGATTAATATATGGAATCTATGCAAAAATCAATTTTAAAAATCAGAAAAATAATATAGATACTTCTCAAAGATATAAGAGTTGCCAATAACCATTCAAGAAATGCTTAACACCCAGTCATTAGAGAGATGTAAATCAAAATTACAAAGTAATACAATTTTGCCCCAGATAGAATGGCTGTTGTTATAAGTCACAAAATAACATGTTGACATTGTGGAGAAATAGGTTTTATTATAAATGTTGACGGGAATGCAATAAAATTTAGCTCCTGTGGAAAGCAGTTTGGGGATTTCTAAAAGAGCTGAAAATAGAGTTGTCATGTAACTCATCAGTCCTATCACTGCCCAAGGAGAATAAATTAGTTTGCCAGAAAGACACCTGCACTCACATGTTTATTGCAGCAAAATTCACAATAGCAAAAGACATAGAATTAAACAGGGTGCCTAGAAATCTTAGGCTGGATAAGGAAAATGAGGTACTTATACAGCATGCAATACTGTGCAGCCACAGAAAGAATGAAGTCACGTCCGTTGTGCAACATGAATGCAGCAGAAGGCCATTGATGTAAGCAAATTAACAGATCAGTGAAACAAATAGCCATGTTTTAACTTATATGTGGGCGGTATAAATTGGGTGCAGATGGAAACAAAGATGAAAATAAACACTAAACAGAAAAAACTAAATGTCTAAACAGATGGAAGAACAAAGGGAGACAAGAATTGGAAAACTACTTTCAGGTATCGTGATGTCCACTACTTGGGCAATGGGATTATTAAGTGTCCAAACCTCAGCACCATGCAGTTTACCTCTGCTACAAATCTGCACATGTAGTCCCTGAATCTAAAGTAGAAATAATGAGTTTTTTTGTGGTATAATGACATGTTTCTTTAGTTTTATGTTAATAGTTGGAATCAGCAGTCAAGGAGAGAATAGTCCCTAAGGCATAGGGGTAAATGTTTTTAAACCAGGTCTCCCACATTTTGTAAGCTATTTTCTCTTTAAGCTCTTGGCCTATAGTCCAAGATGTGTTTCATTCCCAAGTGTGAAGTTAAAATAGATGACTCCACATCTGTATTTTTTTAATGTATTAACTATACACTAGACTATATAGTTAATTTGTTACTCTTTTTGGTGAAAAGTGGTACGTGATTTAATCACATTTTCTTAAGAATAAACCATTTTTGAAAATATGAGGTTGTGAAAATCATACTAAATTATCGAGTTAACAAAACATTTTTTTAAAAAAAAAAAAAGCATAGAAGTTTTATGACCATAGCCCAAGAATGATGAAACAGTGAGTGGGTTAAGGCCTTGCTGCTGCGGCCATTCCATCACAGCCATTCTCATAAAAAATAATAATAGATCAAAAGGAATTTTTAGAATAATTTTTCGATTTTATCAAAGTGTTAAATTTTTATTTGCTTCATTTTTTTTCTTTTTTGAGATGGAGTTTCACTCTTGTCGCCCAGGCTGGAGTGCAATGGCACAGTCTCGGCTCACTGCAACCGCCGCCTCCCGGGTCGGCCAGGCCGGTCTCAAACTCCTGACTTCAAGTTATTTGCATGCCTCTGCCTCCAAAACTGTTAGGATAATAGGCATGAGCCACCCTGCCTGGCACAAAATTCTTATATTAAAAACATCTCCAGCAATTTAATAGGACTGAGATTTGGAAAAAGAAAACATTGTTTAGTCATCATTTATCAATAGGAGATTAAATTAGAAAAATTTAAATACATTGTACAGCAAATTAAAATTAGTTAACTTTCTCTAAACTTAATCTGATTAAAACAGGACTTCTGGGTATTTAGAAACAAAATTGGCAGAGCATGGTGGCTCATACCTGTAATCTCAGCACTTTGGGAGGCTGAGATGGGTGGACCATGAGGTCAGGAGTTCGAGACTAGCGTGGCCAACGTGGTGAAACCCCGTCTTTACTAAAAATAGAAAAATTAGCCAGTCATGGTGCCAAGCACCTGTAGTCCCAGTTACCCAGGAGGGTGAGGCAGGAGAATCGCTTAAACCTGGGAGGCAGAGGTTATAGTGAGACAAGATCATGCCACTGCACTCCAGCCTGATGGCAGAGCAAGACTTCATCTCAAACAAAAAACACCGAATTACTGATTTAAAATATTTATTTTTAACAAAGTTTTGATCTTATATATTTATAAACTAAGTGAAACCTGTTAATAGATTTGACTTTTTAAATGTTTGTGAATGTCACTGTATTAAAAAATAATTATTTAAATCTACTTTCTAAATAATTTTGATTAAAATATCTGTAACTTAGTTGAATGCCAGTATTCATATGGTATGCCAAACCACCCATTTCTTTAGTATTTTACCATTTTTGTAAAATAAGCCTGAATTTGTGAAGACATTTTTTAAGAAATCAATCTTTTCGGGCCGGGCGCGGTGGCTCAAGCCTGTAATCCCAGCACTTTGGGAGGCCGAGGCGGGTGGATCACGAGGTCAAGAGATAGAGACCATCCTGGTCAACATGGTGAAACCCCATCTCTACTAAAAGTACAAAAAATTAGCTGGGCATGGTGGCGCGTGCCTGTAATCCCAGCTACTCAGGAGGCTGAGGCAGGAGAATTGCCTGAACCCAGGAGGTGGAGGTTGCG
>NW_016108118.1:160483-162091 GCF_001604975.1 Cebus imitator | reverse complement strand
TACAAAAAGATGTAGATAGCAAAAATAGTGTCACATTATATACATAGTTTGCTGAACACCACAGTAATTTGTGAAGTTTTTCTGTGTACAGCAATGTTAGATTTTCTAAAACAAAATGGAGAATTTTTTAAATGTTACGTTTAATATACAAAGTCCAAAATATGTCCAGAGAGACAAAAGCTGTGGCTGCCACTTTAAAGAACAAATGTTTCAGCACAATACACTGTTCTGTGTATGTACAGGTGGAAAACCAAACTTTGAGTTTGGCTTAAATCATAGACAGCATTACTTGTGAGTCTTGAGCCCTAAATATGTATAACAAATATATACAGTTTACTGTTTTTAATTTAAAATATACTGTACTTTGAACACTTCATGTAATGTAAGACTATTGTAAACTTCATAAGCCATACAAGTGTCAGCTGCATTTTCAAATTATAAGAAGGTTAAAAATTAACAATGACAGTTTAGTTTAAAAAAAAAAAAAACAATTTGTATTTGCTGTTGCGGTTGTAGCTTGCTGGGTGGTGACCATGATGGTATTTACTGCCATGGGGATGGTGGAATCAGGTGGACCAGAATCGTCAGCACCTTGCTGTGGTCACAGCTGTGCTTTCTGTGGCCAAGATTCATTTCCCAGACTTTTTCATTAACTCTGTTTCCATTGTGGTGTGAACCGTTTTTCACCGCTTTAGCATCTGCCTTTGGTTTCTGCTAATTTTCTTAGACTTTCATTTGTCTGGTCCATCTCTGGTGGTTGCTTTGCTTCTCAACTCTGAGGAGTTGAGGCAGCTTCACCCTCAGCCACTCCAACAGTCCGTCCATTTGGCTGAAGCTCTAGGGCAGTTTCTCTTGGTTCTTCTGTTTCTGGTGTCAGAAGTTTGTCAGCACTGCCTAATTTTCAAGAACCATGGCTACTGCCTCCTCCCCGCTGCAGAGTGTCTCCTGCGCGTGTTACCCGGGCTGGTTCCAGCCGCTGCCCGCCTAGCACAGAACGAAACCCAGCAGCAGCTGAAGCTCCCACGCCCGGTGTCGCCCAGCCCGGGGATGCCTTAGCTGCAACCCTGGGTCGAGTCCCAGCTCCAAGCACAGAAAGTCGACGTTCACTAGAGCTTCTGCTGGAAGAGACGTCTCAGCCTGGGAGGCCAGCTTATCCCACTAGCTTCCTGCTGCCACCTCCCCTTCCATCAAAAGGACACTCAGGATGGCGCAGGGGCCCAGAGACAATGTGAAGAGTCTAGGGAAGTGATGAGGGGCTGGGCCAGAAAGCCTCAGGCCCAGTGCAGGGCCTTGGCCCTCACGCCTGAGCAGAGATCAGCCACTGCCACTGCGGGGACTATAGAGACATCCGGGCTCCCCAGCCAGCCTCCCTCTGCACCAGAAGAGGAGAAAACTGTTTCCAAACATCAAGTTTTCATTCTTTTCCCTTTTTTTCCTTTTTTTCAATGTCTTTCTCTCAAATTGTGCTCAGTGATGGAAGGTTTTCTGTTTCATCTTCACATGAAAATTTAAATGTAATTATATTGGTCACAAATTAAGACTATAAATTTTACTTTACTTTGCCTAAGAATGCTGGGGTAACATTAAACTTTCTTTTTTTTTTTTTTT
>NW_016108118.1:157310-159473 GCF_001604975.1 Cebus imitator | reverse complement strand
TGTTGACCAGGATGGTCTCGATCTCTTGACCTTGTGATCCACCCGCCTCGGCCTCCCAAAGTGCTGGGATTACAGGCTTGAGCCACCGCGCCCGGCCAATAATACACATTTTAGTGTTTCCTGCGTTTTTTTGCCTGTATATATGTGGTAGCATAAGTTTTCACCTGTGCCTTGTTTTTTTATTTATGTATATTTTTTCCTCGTTTTCCATGTTGCTTTGCATAGCTATAGTAATTTTATGTACCTTTAGAAGTAGTATTGTATGTATTTTTCCTGAGTTAGACCAACGTCTTTAATGGTTAGAAGAGCAGGCTCAGAGAACATGTGTAATTTTGGACAAGTTTTTTATCCTCTCCGATTTGTCTGTTACTTAGAGATAATAACATGGCAGTGAAATTCTTGCTGTTCTTTGAATGTAGTAATAAACTAGGTAAATTTATATTAGGAAAAATGAAAACATTATAAAAGGCAAAAAAGATTATAGATACATTCAAGACTTAAACATATACTATTTTTTAAAATTTTATGTTATTTAATTTGAAAATTTAGATAAAACTACCTTTTTTTTCCAGAAAAGTAAGCGACAAAAACTGAGGAAAAATTAAAAAGATAGAAAAATATTTTTTAAAGTTTTTAATTTTAGACACTTAAAAAGCAGACATATTGTAAAGAACAGCTTGATAAATTTTTACAAAATGCATATACTGTGAACCCCGCACCCAGTGATGGAAGAGCGTGAACAACCTGGGACCTCTCCCTCCTTGATTCTCCTTTTCAACCACTGTTCCCCCGAGAGAAACTTACATCCTGGCTGTTTATACAATAAACAATATTTGCCTGTTTTTGAACTTTAAATAGATTAACACAATAAGTTCACATTTTTGGCCAAGTTCTTTTTTTAATGTTGTGAGATTAATCTGTGTTGCTTGGAGTGGTTTGTATATTCATTTGTCTACAATGTGACATCATATGAAGACATTACAATGTATTTATTCAACTGTTCATAAACATTTTGGTAATTTTTCCCAATTTTTCAGTGCCACTATAGAGTGTCTTGTGCATTTTTAAAGAGAAATTAGTGCAATTATGTAGATATTTAACCACAAATATAATGAAAATATATTTCTGTCTTCAGCTTGTGTGGGCATTGGCAAGCCCTCTTCCAGAATGCAGTACCAACCTATGCGACCAGCCCTGTCTGAGGGGTTATTTATTATCTAATTGTCTTTATTTTTCAAACTTTACAGTGTAAACTTTGTGGTCAGAGGCCTTTAATTTTATTCACTAATTTATTTTTAATTGCAATTTTTGCAATTTTTAATGAAGGAAATATATTCACCAATTTACTTTTAATTACAATTTTTCAATTTTTAATTAAGGAAATAAATTTGCTTTGACCTTGAAGGATTTATTTGTTTAAAAATAACTGTGGTAAGATTGATTGATTGATTCTTCTCTGAGCATTTTTCCCACAGCTCTGTTTCTTTACATATAACATTTATCTGCCAAAAATGCTTTTCTTGTTTTGACCATTCTCAGTAAGGGTTATTTCACCCCAGGAGATACCGTAAACAAGCAGGTGCAATGTCCGCATGGTTTGGAAGAAGATAGGCCTTGGCTGAGCAGGTGAGCTCCAAGCAATTGTAAATAACTACCTTCTAAATAAGTATAATTTATAGTTTTATTTATATATCATAAACATTTATTAAGCTGTAATATTTACAATAAGATTTCTGTTCCCGAGATCTACAAATATATCTACATAACACTAATGACAATATTTTAATCAACAGGACCTATATATATATATATATATATATATATAGCTTTGAAAAAATGAAAAAAAGACTGATATATTTACATCTGTGTAAGATACCATGCAATCAATTTCTCAAAGCTAAAGAAACTAAAAAGGATTGCATGCACACGCACACGCGCGCATACACACACACACACACACACACGCATGAACATTCTATTACAAGATTCAACATTTCTCCTTTTGCTGGGTCTGATTATGAGAGTCATCACTGTGCCTATGAGCTGGGTCCAGTAATAAGACATCCCACCTGTGGTAAGATCCGCATGTAACAGTCACTATACAAACTGAGCTATATCCACAAGTGAGAGTCAAACCCTCAGCAGTGGGCTCTGTCCATGTGT